>NW_023604972.1:92806404-92813904 GCF_014898055.3 Talpa occidentalis | reverse complement strand
TTCACAAGTGTGGAATATCCACTAGGAATAATTCTTCCATTCCACATTTTTCTGTCAAATAACACTGAATGAATTGATCTCTTTTTTTATTCCTGAGCAGCATTTGCTTATATTTTATGGTGTCCTCACTTTTTTCACATAGAACTGGTTGCTTTAGCATTCACTGGCACACCTGCATTATTTTTTAATTTTATTTATTTATGTATATTTTACATCATTGTTCATTTTTAAACAATATTTGCTTCCTCCCACCCCCTCAGTTGTAGTCCCCATAGAATTCCTTTCACCAGTTCACCTGTGCACCATCACCTCAGTCCCCTGTGTTCCTTCCCTTCCTGCCCCTCCCTCTCCCCTGCAGGATGTCTCTGGTTTATAATTGTCTGGGTTTTTTCTTGTGTTGTGTTTTGTATTGTTATTACTTTGTAAACCTGTAATATTTATCCAGTAGTTGTAACTTTAACTTTTAAAGGAATGGTTGCAACATGCTGGATTCAGAAACTCCATGTAACCTTTCCAAGGTTTCAGAGGTTTGTGCTTGTTTCAGAGACTCTAGGCAAAATTGCATTACTTTGTTTCTTCAGGATTACCTTTTTTTTTTTTTTTAATAACACCTCCACTTCTCTCACCTAGGTATTTCATTATCCTAACTTGTTTTGCCCTACCCAGACCCTCTTTTTCCCTTCCTTTCCCACCATTGAAACTTGTCTGTTTTGTTTTCATCATCCAATTGCCTATGACTATTTCTACTTACAATAATCCCCTTTTACTGTTATAGAACTCATACAAAGAACTCAACTTTACTGTTATAGAACTCATTTTGGAACAAAATCAACTCGGTATATTTAATATATATATAGAAGAGGCATTAGGGAGGGAAATTTTTAAAATCTAGTCCTCAAAATGAATCTGACAAAGTATCCAGGTTTGAGAGCCATTCAAACTTAATAATTTCTATACAAGCTGAAGTTTAAGGCCAATGAAAAACACTACAGGAAAGCTGAATTTTTGATATTTCTCATATTACAGCTCAGCTGTTGAACAGTGTATGCAAACAAACATTTGTACCATGGACTCCACAGATAGATTTTATAACACACAATTTCAGAACAGTAGTTTTCAACAAGATGTCATAATTAGGTTCAATAGTTTTGTTCCAGTGTTATCTTACAGTTCTGGAGGTCAGAAGTCCAAATAGGTCTCACTGACCTAAAATCAAGGTGTCAGCACAACTCTCGCCCCTTATGGAGACTCTAGGGAAGAATCCATTTTCTTGCCTTTTCCTGTTTTCAGAGGCTGTCTACTTTCCTTGACTCATGGCTTCTTCTATTTTTAAAGCCAGCAATGGCCAGTTGCATTTTCTCATACTACATCACTTTTCACTTTGATACTGACCTTTTTGCCTCCCTCTTTCACTATAGCATCTGTGATTACAGTGGGCCCACTCACATAATCCAGGAAAATCTTCCAATCTCAAAACCGTCTCATTAGCAACCATAATTCTCTCTTGCCATACAGTGTTACATAGTCATAGGTGGGATAGAACTTGGATGCTTATGGGAGACCATTCTGTATACTGCCTTACCTGTAGAACCTGTGGGGAGTGGGAGATGACTCAGCTACTCAGATCTTACCTGTATAATTGCAGAGGAGAGAAAGTATAGGCCCCGTGGAGGACATTTTGCTAGAGTCAGAGCCAATCACCACACATAAGTATGTACACTTTTGTGTTCACTACAACATGGTGATCACTCACCGTTCCTGGAATCACTCATCATTCCTGGAATACAGATGGAGCTCTGCCGTCGGGGTTATGGCCAGCTGCCTAACCAAGCAATTCTGAGGCAGTTTTACTAAACTCGAGTGAGAACCACTTATGAAAAATGTAAAATTTTCAATTCAGTCATAATTAGATTAAATTTTATATATGTATATCTTTCTCTTGCTATCTGTTAATATTGCTTTAAGGTAGAATTTGTATATCAAAAATTTATCAAGTTTTATTAGAATCAATTGCAATAGCATTTCTAAGTGAAACATTGGTTTGTCTTTGTAGATAATGGAGACAAATCTCAGGTGACAAATGTTTTTGCAGAAGTTTTAAAATATTTAAAAAATGTTTACGTATTTACTGTCAAGTGTATTTATAGGCATAAGTAACTAACTCACTTCTGTTATTAAGGCAACAGAGAAGACAAAGATTATGTTTTTTAAAAATATGCCAAAAAATAAAGCTAAATAATAGTATGAAATGCATAAAGTTAGTTAAATTATAGGGGGAAAGTTGCATTCATGTTCCAAATAATGACATTTTGATCAATAACAGACTGCATATACTACAGTGGTTCCTATGTAAAGCCTAGGTGTGTAATAGGCTGTACATCTTGCTTTATGTATTTATACTCTGTGACACTGACAGTGCCACAAAATCATGTTTCTCAAAACGTTGAGCAGCCTATACAACTGTATAAGAAATGTCAGCTCTCTAAGGTAGAAACATAAATAATGCTGCATTATTTAATAAATAGTTTAAAATGTTTTCATTTTAAAAAATTTGAGTATAACATGACTTGGAGTAGGGTGAGGAAGAGTTGAATTATATTATTGGCAATATTTGATAACTAAATCATTTATTATAGTAAATCATAAGTCAATAACGATTTACTGTGGTGTAAGTAAATCATAGACTAACATAGGTGAGTTATGTTGCAAGACTGACAAAAAATAAGGTATACACTGAAGTTTAGAATTAAAATACAGTGTTTGGAGAGTTGTGCTTTTTGATCTTTTATTTTTTTTTTCATTTTTATATTCCTCATACAATTGCACCCCCCTTATTTTGGCCCCAATCCCTCCTTTCCCTGCCCCCCCCCTTTTAAAGACTTACTGTTTAATCAAAGTGTTGTGTATTTAGGAATCCTGGTTCTTAAAATGAAATGACATTTCTCGGAAGAGACCCAACATAAGTAGGAATGGGAAACTATTTAATATCTTATGTTTATATTTCTGGCTGATTTTTTCTTTGATATATATGTGAAAGATAATCAAAGCCAACTTATCTTACTGTCAGACTTAGTGTTTTAAGTCAAATGGTTGACTTTATTTTTTCTCCCTGGTAGCTAAATATGAAGAGGAACCTAAGTGTCCACTTATGACTCCTAGTAAAGTTTAAAGTTAGAGGAATAGAGGACAGAAATAGTTTTAATGAAGACAGCAGAATAGGAGCTAAGAGTTAGATTTTGCAATGAATTGGATGGAGAGTTAAGTAGCTGTGAATGGTAGGACAACATTCATGCCAGAGGAAATCTTGGAATGGCTTACTGTGATTCTTTTCATGTTTTGTGTGGTAGCTTTCTTCAGTACGCTCTTAGAGAAAACAAGCAAAATGTACCACAACTCAGTGATAAGGTGGGTGGGCAGAATCCTCTATAGAAATGGCACTATGTTCTTGAAGAGCTGGATTTATTTCTGGACACCAACCTTTTAAAAAGCAATGCATCATTCTCCATCCAACAAATGCCTGCCACAGCCAATAATATGTTGGCATGTCCATTTTCAGCTTGTAGTACAAAATAAATGAAAGCCAAGGACATTACAATTGGGAGGGAAAGAGAACTATTATTTAAAAGGCTTTTAAATGATGTCACTATATATTCTTTTAACAACATCCTCTAAAAGCCTTCGAAAAAACAGTCCCTTCCTCCCTTAGTTGTTAACAAAGGCTGTACTAGGGACTGCTCTTTAAAAGGCTGTTAAATGGTGATACTATATTTTTTAACATCAACATCATTTAGAAACCTTTTAGAGAACAGTCCTCTTCACCCACAACTAACACAGAGAAAAAAAGAACATGGGGGAAGGGATTACTTTTTTTAAAGGTCTTTGGATGGTACTATCAATAAACACAGAAATATTGTTTTAAAAGCCCTTCTCCAATGGTGATTCAACTTTTTGATACGTACTTTTAACCTCATGACCCTATGTTATCTGGAAGAATGGTGATTTAAAGTTGACTGAAAACTCAATTTACTAATAATCCCAAGAATGCCTTTTATTGAACAGTTTAAAAATCAATTTCACATATACAATTTTATTTTATCCTCACAACAACTCAGTGAAACAAACAGGATATGTATAATTAGCCCATTTTACAGAAGAGAAAAACAGAAACTAAGTGAGGTTGTGATTTAGCTTAGGGTCTCACATAATCCAGGTTGCTTGACATCTGGTCCAGTGCCCCATCCAGTTGCCTTAGGTTACCTTCATTCCTTTTAGTGGTATTCTTTTTTTTTTTTTTAACAATATTTGCTTCCCCCTACCCCCTCAGATTGAATCCCCATAGAATTTCCTTCTCTAAGACACCTATGCACCATCACCACAGTCCCCTCTGCTCCTCCTTCCCTCCCTCTGATCCCTCTCCCTCCTCCCTCCCTGCAGTATGTCTCTGGTTTGTAATTGTTTTGCTTTGTTATGTTTTGTTCTGTTACTATTTTTTTTTTTTTTACCACTGATGTCTTATTTGGTTCCCCTGTATTCCTGCTATAAGTGAAACCATCCGATATTTTTCTTTTTCCTTCTGGCTTATTTCACTGAGCATAATTCCTTTTAGCTCCATCCACGTTGCTGCGAATGGCATGAGTTTATCTTTTTTGATTGCTGAGTAATATTCCACTGTGTATATATATATCCTTTTAGTAGTATTCTTCATGGCTCTTTTCAGCATATCCAAATACTAAGAGTTAGTGCCTTAGAGTTAGTATAAAAGTAGGATTCTGTAATTTCAGGGCATCTTGCAAATCTACAACCCTGAAGGCCAGTCTAGTTGTAATATCAAAAGGCTGAGACCAACACAAAAACAAGTATTTTGATGTACAGAACACTTTTATATGTAGTATCTCACTGAACTCTTATAAAACAATTCTATAAATTAGGTGGTATTATCCTTTATTTCACATACTCAGGCTCAAAGAAGTTAAATGGTTTTCTTCTCATCAAGTAACTTGAAGATCTTCTAACTTAAAATCTAGTGTTTTGTTTGTTACTGTTACCGAACCTGACTATTTGACCCTCACTGTTTGATAATAGCCTTTCTTGCCTCTGAAGAAAAATGCTTCATATATTAAAAATAGGCATAACAGAAACACATGGGCCATTGTCAGAGTACAGGCCCTCAGACCCCTGTCCCAGGACTTGATCTGGAAAAATTCAGCCAAGTGACTTAAAATAAAACTGGATCATCAGATGACTTTACAACCATAGGATTGGACTCCAAAGATTCAGTTTCCTGTGCAGTAATCAAGTTCTGCTCCCCATCCCTACCTTCTTACTGAAAAATTTAAAATACTTATGCACAGAAAAGAAAGTATATACACACATATATACATACACATGTATAAGTTACATATATATGCAGGGGAGTGAGTGTGTGTGTGTGTGTGAGAGAGAGAGAGAGAGTTCTTACGGTCTCAAAAAACCCACATCCCATCCTTACCCTGTGTCAGGAATTTCTTAGTAACTTATGGTACACCTGACTGGCACTTGTGATGTTGAAGGATCCTCTCTCCCTCTATGGGAGTCAAAATATCCCTAGAAGGACCTATTTAAGATTAAAGTAGCTGTAATAAAACTACATTTTCACTGTATACATTAACTAAGATACACCTCTTTCCCTTCCTCTAGGAGTTCATCTAAATGAGATCCATATCCCCAACTCAGTTAAATGCAAGCAGCATGGCCAGTTTTTAGATGCAGTGGTTCCATCTGTAAATTATGTAGAACAGCAACCAATTTCGCTCACATCCTTTTAGAAAATACTATTACATACCCTAGTTTTTCTCCGAGAATCTCCATTTGGATCTTGCTATAGTGATATTCTCAGCATGTTATAATAATATACTCCATGTGACCTCACTCAGAGTGTTCTATAATTCTGTCTTTGATGAAATCATTATTGCCAGCAAGATTGTTTATGTGAAGCTCCCAACTGTTGCTGCTAGGCCATAACCTTTTCATTCTCATATTTCTTCCCCTTATGAGGTCCATTCAGTCTTGCTATAACCATTTCCCTTACTTATTCTATAACCATTTCCCTTACTTATTCTCATCTAGGGTTTTCTTAATCACTTACCCACATCCAGTGGAGATCTTGACATCTTAAATATACTCTCTCCAGTCCACCCTCATCCTGAGAGATCTCAGTGTACATATTGTTATCATATGCAACATGTAGCCTCACAGCCTTTCTTTTTCGGTTCCATTCTAATAACTTCACCTGTGGATTCAGCAACAAACTCTTCTATCTTGACTCTGACGTTCTTGCTTGTACCTATCATTCTCCTCAGACGCTTCACGCCTCCAAATTTTCTTTTCTGTTTATACTAAATATTTAGCAACCTTGAAAGTAGGTGTTTATCCTACTTTCACCCATTTCACCCATGTGAAAATTGATATTCCTAGAATATAACTTTCTAGTGTCATAGAGTTAATAAGTTGCAGAGCCAAACTTTCAGTTCTAGTCTGTCTAGCTTCAAAGCCTGGCGTGTTCCACCACACCTCACTGAGCATATAAGGCAGAACACTTGAGCAGAATTGTTTTTAGGGGAAGCCGTGGTATCGATTGGATTTTATAGACAGTTACCACTTAGAGTATCTGTATAGTGTGGTCAAGCAGAAGTAAGAAGGGAGCAAAAGATTGGGAGGGGCACCAAATTGTTAATTATGGTTAAACAGGAAGGCGATTTTACTTATATGTCCATACTGCTTGAGATTATTTTCAGTAAACACACACTACTTTTGCAATTTGGAAGAAAAATTCTACTGGTTTAGGTGTCAATGATGATCTAAACTATGCTGGTGGAAGAGGGACAGTAAAGAAGTAGAAGAATACAAGAGACATCACATGAATACAAGAGACAGCTAATTAAGGGAAAGAAGGAGGCTATCAAAGATAATGCCAAAGTTATGGGCTTGATTACAATGAAGGACTCTTATGTTTTCTTTTTTATATTTGTCATGGATATTGTAAATGCGTAACAAAGCTACTGAGGTCAGATGATTAGAACATCTATGAGATAACACAATACATAATTACCTTATGTTTACACAGAATGTTCTGCTTCTAGTGAAATTTCTCATACCCAATAATTGGAACCTTTCTGCTAAACTCTTGGAAAACCAAGTTCTGTTTGTTATTAGCCCCTTTAAACAAAAAGTCAGAATAGTAGAACTAAGAAAAGTATAATGTGTATGTAACCATGGTTCTGGAGGTTTTTTTCCCATGAATATGGTAAATAAAAATGTGCGGCCATCATCCTGGATTTCGTATTTTAAAAATAATTAAATGCATTGACAGTGACACAGATGTGCCTTTCGGGGAGGGGAAGAGTAGGACATTATTATAGTGCTGTGACTTAACCCCTTGCGCCACCAGGGGAGTCCAGGACATTATTATAAAGTAATTTCCTCCTCATCCAAACACCAGTGTAAGCTGAATGTATCACATAC
>NW_023604972.1:92653904-92803904 GCF_014898055.3 Talpa occidentalis | reverse complement strand
TGGACAATGTGCATTCCAGATAGAGAGAACTAATGCCTAGAACATAAGGTAGAAGTGTAACTGGTATGCAAGGAAAAGCAAGGAAGTCAGGGGAGGCTTGAGTGGAATGAGTCATGGGTTCCAGAATAATAGGAAGTGACGCCAAAGAAACATAGCATAGAGCTAGCCTATATGGGACCTTCAGGACTTTTATAAGAATTTTTGATTTTTACTCATTGCATTTGGAGGGTTTTGAGCAGAGAGGTGACATGATGTAATTTTATTGATAGAACACCTCGTGATACCTCAGAAATCCATAGAGAAAATTAACCAGGTTATCAATTTCACTTTCATAAAGGAAAGTCAAAAGAAAAATGTTTCTACTATTTAAATTGGTATTCTCATTAATGAAGCCCATATGTTGCCATAGTGTAAGATTCTAGAAGGGCACCCTTGAATGTAAACTGGATGGTTAGCTCATGTTGTCATTGGCCATTGCACAACTATATATGATAGTTTTACTAAGGTTAATTTAGTTAGGAATAAGTGGGTCTAGGAATTGTTAAGTTACCCACCTCCAAAAGCAAAAGGGTATCAAGAACTGTGAGATATTAACCCCCTTCAAGCTAACAAGTTAGAGGGCAGGAGATGCCTTTTTCAGAAACAAGGAATGTTTATTTCGCACAGCAGTAGCAGTAGCCAGTCATGTCATATACATCACTTCTCGAAGCTTCATTTCCTGGGGGGTGATACGTTTACAGTCAGGTGATGCCTGCCCATGCAGTACTTTGCTTTACAGCAAAGAAACCTGTATAGAAGATGCCGATCTCATAGGGACTGTTAGCAAACCTGTCCAACCTTTACCTGGAGGCATTTACCTGTTTCCAAAGGCTGTTTGCTGTACAAACATCCTTGAAAAGATTTCAGAAGTAAAGTTGTTTATGCTTTTGCTCTGAAAACATGAGAGATCTGTGGAGAATTGTTCCGCAACAATATAGTAGGGCAGGGAAGAAGGAAATAATGGGGGTCAGCAAACTTTCTGTAAAGCATGCAGATAGTAAATATGTTAGGCATTGCAGCTTCTCCGCTTTACATTGTAGAGCAAAATGGCAACTGCCTACAATATGTAAAGGAATGAATAAAATCAATAAAACAGGCAACAGACCATGTTTGGCCTATTGGCTACAGTTTGCTGACCCTTGCCTGAGATGATCTGTTTTGTTCAAAGTTGTGAAATACCTATTTTTTTCCCTTAAATCCTCATTTTTATAGCCCAAATCCAGGTCATTCTGAACTTAATTTACCTTTTACCTTTCTTCACATTTTATAAAACTATAGTATATGTATTTTTGTGGATATATCTATCTACTGTACTGAATATTGAAGTAAAGTCTTGCCTTCCTGTCAGAATAAGTTAATTACATGTGGACAGCTTTAAGGATTTATGGAACCTAGTGCTTTGATTGAACAAAATATCACCTATGTAGTTCTAGATATTGGAGATGTTGGCTTAATACAATTTGTATGAGCTTAGAAAACAGGATTTATTTTTTACAAAAATAGCATTTTCAGGTAGCCCCTTTTTAGTTTTAACAAATATATATTACCAGGAAGCCATTTGTCATACTGTTTATTATGGAAGAGAACACAAACCCCTGTATTAGAAGGGATAATCTTTGAGAATTGCCAGGGTTTGTTTTAAATGTTGAATTCATTAGGGAGTGCTTCTTCCACTTGCTTGAGTGGAAAGAATGAATGGAAAAAATTATGCTGTTTTTCTTCCTTTGCACATCCCTTACCATCTTTTTAACTATTATAATAAAGGTGCAGGATTTTTAGACAAGATAGAAGAAAACAAATGTTTGGTCTATGTCTCTCAGGATTAGATTGAGAAAAATCAATAAACCAACCAGGACATGTTGATAGCACTTAAATGACTAAAGGCATACCTTCCCTCATGTATATTTAGAGTGCTAATTCCCAACTGCTTGTAAACCAAACCCCTGTTTCTGTTCTGCTTTTCTCGTATAACTCTATACTTGCCTCTCTCAGCTTGCAACTGTACTTCCCCAAATTATATACAGTCCAAACTTTTATGAGTTTTCAGAGGTAAAACTGGCTACATCAACATTTATTAACAAAAACTGTTTTTGAAACAATGAAAAGTAAGACTTGGTTACTGTCTTCAATATTTTTTAACATCTAATTAAGGGAATATGGAGAAATAAAATCATTCTGCTAAGGGCTTGTGTTTCAGATTATTGTCATATCCTTAGAACATTAGAAATTTTTGAGAAAAAAGATTTTTGTTGAGTATAAATCTAAAAGCATATATACGTGTGTGTATGTAAATTTACATATTTGTATTTGTATTAACAAACACACATGCTTATTGTTTATTTTTTGATGGCCATTGTACTCTGAGTGAATGTTCACTGCTCAAGATTGCTCTCTTGTGTTACACTAACTAACCCCCAGAATTTATAAAGGATATAAACTTAGTGTGATCATTGAAACAGAAGAGTTTGAAAATAAATTGTCAATAAGAAAAAGAACCTTAAAAGTGAAAGTGCCTAGAAACTTAAAATGCTAGACTGCTATTATTAGAAGGGTAAAGTAGAATGCAGATGTCCCATTATATAGCTGAAATTTTTTATTTAGCCAATTATTATTTTTTACAAATTAACTCATACATTTTTAAGATGATTGTTTTAAAATTCTCTCCCTCATAAGTTAAGCTTTTTGGAAAAGGAATGCTATATTTTAATTATGTATAGAAGGTACTGTTTATAATTTTGTAAATATAATATTTAACTTGGAGTTTTGTTGAATTTTAAATTAATAATTTTACTTTTCATTTCATAAAGTGCTAGTGGCATAGTAAACATGCTTAGTAGGTTAGTATGTACTCTTACAATGATAATAGATAATCTAGTTTGGGAGAGCACACTTAGTAGGGAAAAAAATCTTCATTAAACCTATTTAATTTTCAAATTGATTTTTTTTTAAACCTGTCCATGTTAGGTCAAGCCACATGTAATACTTTCACATTGAATGAAAAGATAGCCACCATATGATTTTGGTATAGGCTGTATTTCTTCATTTAATGTACTTGCTCTGATTCTACTCAGTATTGACAGGAAATTTTTACTAAAAGAAATTCAGTGAAAGGATAAATAGATGCTTAGTAAAAAAAATGTTGGGGAGGAGAAGGGTAAGGGTAACTTTGTTTTGCCAAATGACTGAATCACATTGTAGGACTATGAGAAACAAAACAATGTTGTGCTAGTTTAGCAGCTTAAGACCCAAAAATGTCCCAAGTACTTAAATAATTAGAATATTTGCATTTATAGATCACTGAGGAAACGCAAATCTTTAAATCATGTACAATCGTTTAAGTGTTTGGAGGAAATGATTAAATGTAGACTCAGTATATCTAAATCTGTTCCACATGAATTAAAAAACTGAAGCCAGGAAAGGCATAGAAGAAAATATGAGGAAATAGTTACTGCATTTCAAAATAGGGAAGATCTTTTTAATCATTAAGCAAAGGATGAAGCCACCTTAAAGAGAACATAGCCATCAGTTTACAGTCAAAGATATTCAAGGTGAAAAATGTTCAGGGAATCAAAATTGGAAATAAAGGTACAAAATGCTCATTCTTGGCAGATGATACTATCTTATAGTTCAGAAGTCTAAGAAGATCAGCTGACAAACGAAAACAAACAAGAAAATTTATAAGATGTCCAAATACAGAGGCTACACCTAGGGAATAGAACAACCAAAAAATTTATAAACTCTTTAAAAAGAATATATAACTCACATATTGTCTTATTAGGCATATATTGTCAAGATATTGTAATACATGACCAGAATACATACAATTTTAATGCTATTTTAAAGGCCATTTACTTTACATTTTATATGATTTCTGACTTAATATCTTTCTGTGTGATGTTTGTTATTGTGGTTTATATAAATCTTTAGGGAAAACAGAAATTAATGTCATAAATTTTTGTGTATTTTCTAAGACAATAACTTTATTCACTAATTCATCTTTTTTTTTCCCCAATGTACAACAGGTCAGTACTCCTGTCTTTGTACCAATGAAAACCCATGTGTTGCTTCATCGAATGAGTGGAAAAGGACTAGCTGCTCATTATTTCTTTCCAAGACAACCTTGTATTTTTGGCGATAAGATGGTCTCTGTACAAATAACTCTGAATAATACTACTGATCGAAAGATAGAAAATATCTACATCGGGGAAAAAAAACTTCCCATAGGCATGCACATGCATGTTTTTGATCCAATAGGTAAATATTCTCATTTGTAACTTGAACTATATTTGATAATTAAATGTGTTCATTCAAAAAGTAAAGTAGAATGCATATTATTTTTATTGACTACAAGCATATTCAGTTTGTATTTGTTTTCCCTTTTTAAACTGAATTTATCAGAAAAGGTAAATACATTTCTTTGCCCTTTGTGAATCTGGTGCTTGCAATGGGAATATCAGTACTGAGGAAATGGTGGTTCTGAAGAATCAAAATTGCCTCTCATTTACCTGTCTCCCCTACCTTGTGGTCAGCTTCATTCCCTGCATTATTTTACTTGCTTTTCAAGTATAGTGCCTCTCCACCCTGCTTCCTTTCACATTCCATAAATTGAAAAATGAAGGGAACGGTGACTGGGAGGATATATACTATGCTACTTGTCTTCCTTTCAGATACATAATTTAGAATCACCCATAGTACATCACTGGTATTTATATATCATGCTTTCGGTGGAGGATTGTTAGTGCATTGGTGGTGAGCATGTTATGGTGACAGAAGAGATGTCGACTTATTCCCCTAAATCATATACAGTGTGTTAAACCAGTGTGACAATTTTAAAAAATACAATTTTTAAAAAAGAAAAAATATGCTATTTAATCTGCCACCACTATTTAAAAACCACACTGTTTTTATGTTCAAAAACAAACCCACAGATCTCATTTTCTTGGAATAAAGCAATATCAGCAATATGAGCCTTTATTTCCACATACAACACCCAGCCTGATGCTGAGCAGGCAGCCCCACCCCCCAACCCCCCTGCAGCATGTTCTTCCCAGTTGACATCAGTGCTCGCTATATCAGATGGTCTCCCCAACTGAGCATCACTCTTTCATTTGATGACCCTTCCATTGGATAAAATATGCTACCAAAAATCACATTTAAAAAAACTAAGTGTAACAGTTGTCTTGAGTTTAAAATAGTATATTTAGAATGTCTATCTCTATTCTTTCTATTTTGTGTAAATGGAGATAGGCCTAAGGGTTAGCTGGGAAAAACTCCAGGTAAAATCCGAGCTAAAAACAATGTAAGGTTCTGTTATTGAATCCCTGAAATGTGACATGACAAGGTTCCAGATAGTTCCTTTTTAGGTGAACAAAGATTTTTGATCAGGATGAACTCAAATTTAGTAACTGTGCCTTCTTTACTCAATATTTCCAGTAAGTCATTCTTTGTGTTATTTTTGCACAAAGGAATAAAGCAATTGCTAATAGATTAAATGTGGTAGACTTTTACAAGCAACCAAAGGAAAGTAGAGTTAAAGTAAATTGATTTTAGAACCCATTTAATACCCTTTAAAAAAATAATTTGGAAACTAAGACCATTTAAGAATGAATAAAGAATAAAGTTTTCTGGATTTTATTTTGTGAAGTTAATGTACTGCTAAGGAATTGTAAAATATCCAAATTTCTGTTTTTTTATTGCTCGGATCTGAAATCCAACCTTTTTTACTTGTTAAAAAATTAGTTTAGTTTAAGAAGTGTCAAGCAGTTGATATATGAATTGTCTGAAGGTTGAAAATGTTATCCAAAGGTTAAAACAGTAGAACAGTATTAACATTTCTTTGAGCTGTCATAATGAGTTGATGAGTTGACCTTTTGTTGGCCTATGTAGAATAGAAGAAATAAATACAATAAATCTCATCGTGGGGCCTTAATACAGAAATAAAATAATGAATGTATACGATTGCCTCAGTGCCAGCAATAGTCTTCTGCTCTTAGGCAGATTTTATAACTAATGTTGCGTTTGTTTTGTTGGCATTTATTGAATACCCTCAATATAAAGTTTTTGCCATGCAATATATTTGTATGTAACATTACCTAGTTTCTTTTTCCAATAGATGATAGTAGAGTTACAGAGTGTAACGCATTTTAATTAGCCTTCCAAAACCATATTGTGAAATAAGGAAAGTAAGATGTTTGGTTAACTTTAAAAGAGTTTATGTGTATGTTAAGGAGTCCAGCTGCTTTTTGGTCACCAGTCTGTTTTCTTTTTGTATAATGCACAGTGTGTTTTTCCTCTGCCTTTAGCAGGAATCAGAATTTCTTCTAAAAATATTAGGAATAAAGACCCATTATTTTCTCCAGAGACCAGGAACATAACACACATACATGTACCCTTAGGCTCTGAACTATTAATATATCCAACGACTTTATGTTAACAATGGAAAATTTGAGTTTAGCTAAGATTTCTGCTAATTACTGTATAACTGTCACATCAAAGTAGATGACATCCTGTGTGATTTCATTTTCATTATTTGTGATGTGGTATTATAGAGCCAGTGTTTTGCAGCATTTCAATGTAACCACCTTATATATAGCAGTGATCCAGGAACAATATCTTTTTTTTTTAATATACTTACATAAAGCATATAGCTTCAGTATATTCTCAAGTATGTTCTTTTTTTTCCTTGTATCATTTTTGTACAGTATTTGATTTCTCCCCTCAGGTGTAGTCCCGCAGTTTTCCCACCACCGAATCACCTGTGACCCATCACCATAGTCCCTTGTGCTCTTCCCTTCCCTGTTAATACCCCTCTCTCTCCTCCTCCCATGCTGTATCCTTCAGATCTATGGTCAGTTTGCCAGTTTTGTCTTTTTCTGGAGCCTTTTTGTTTGTTTTCTCTATGTCAAGAGCAGTATCTAAATGCAGTCACCAAATTTAGTATTCAGAAACAGACACCTGATTAAACAGACACCAGAGTAAATTTTCCCAGTTTAGTGAGCGTCAAACATTATATAAATTCACTATATGAATAATTTTATGCTGATCACTTTGTTCTTGATAGTCATATCATTAAACATGCCATTGATCATACACTGTTCTCTAGAATTAGCATGGCACTAAGCTCACAGTTAATTATCTTAAGAATGAAGAGAGTATCAAACTATGTCAAAGAGTACTTATCAACAAGGCATCTTGAGACTGTCACTCTGTCAAATGAAATACAAGGATACATCATATAGAGAGATCTAAATCACGAATGCCTGCCAGAGGTGTGAACTGATAAAGTATAACTTTAGGAGAAATGCAAGAAAATTACCGTTACAGTTATTTACTCTAAAATAATGCCAATTTGCCCAAGATTTAAGCATCAAGATTTCTGGCCCTTGAATAGTATCCTGGTAAATGTTTTAAATTTATTGAGCTTTTCTTCAGCCATGGTTACCATTAAATGGCAAGTCATAGTATAGTCACAATCTATTGGATTATAGTGTGCTTGCTGAAATGTAATCACATCTAGCAAAATATACACAGAATAGATAAAGCTTAATATAAAGATACTGTGTGGTACAGTTGCAGTATGCTTATATTGAAGACCTCAAGCAAAGTAGAAATCAAGTGGATGGTTTGCATTTAAGTAAATAATATACATAATACATATTTATACTATAAAATATATAGTTAAGATTTCTTCATTATTCTAATGTACAGGAATAATAATAAGAAGAAAATGTTTATGTTTGTCTTAAGTTTTATCATTTTCAACTGAAAAACACCAGTTTTGTACTTTGGTAGGTGTTTTCCACATTTGGTTAGTTGGTAGATGATGTTTCAGAAATTACAAATCTATAAAATATTAATTATCACTTTTTGTTTTTTCAAGATAATCTAATCTGATACTAAATTTCCTTTCAGTAATTCTCAGAATACTGCAATTAGGCTTATTGTTTTGTCTCCTGTAATCCCAGTTGTCCTACTTAATTTATGAGTATGAGTAGAAGTTCATTTCTTCCAGCTATCCTTTAATTTTAATTTTAAATTTTGGATTTTTTTTAATCAGTGAAAATTCAGAATGTTGTTTAAAATTTACCTTTATATATAAATAGTCCATGGTTTTAAATACATAGTCTCCTAAAATTACCCAGAGGCCAATTCACTTGTTCCACATAAACATATTTATTTCCTTCTCAACTCCAGTGCCTGTGAAAATAATATTGTAATTCTTGATATTTCTCAGGATGATATCTGTTTCTGAAACAAGTAGATATTGGAATATGGGCAGAGTAAAGTTATAAAAAAGAAAGCTTTCCAGTAGAATAGTGAAATTACTTTATAATCTGCTTAAATATTCTTAGTTTGAAATTGTTCTTATGAGCCAGTGTTAAATTTGACTCTTTTAACCAAACTACAGACATTACATAAGTTTTCAGTGTTTAGTTTGCTTCTTTTTCACATCCTCCATGTTTCCATGTCTAAATTATCTTATTTCCTAGAATCTCTTGAGCCTGAGGGATCCATTACTGTTTCAATGGGTATTGACTTTTGTGATTCCACTCAGACTGCCAGTTTCCAGTTGTGGTAAGTTCAATTGTTCTCCTATATTTTATATTACCTGTAAAGTAATATCAAAACTAGACTTTCAGTAGCTTTTTTCTTTGAGAGACAAAAACATTTAAACAAACATGCTTTTCTTTGGCAACATTTATATCACCATGGAAAAATTTTACAAATTGTGTAAGATATCTGTATTTTTAGCATTTGTTATACAGATAGTCATTACAGGCTACCATATGTGATTAAATTCACAGTTTGTTGGATAAAAAAAACTACTGCTAAATAAATTTTTAATTTAACTGTGGTTTTGAAAAAAATCATGAGAAAATTCATGATGAAAATCCACGAGAAATTTAAAACTTTAATAATATTATTGAAATACCCAGAGAAGTTATCTTTTGAAATACCTGCTATGTTACCTTGAGCTTCTTAAATAGAGAATTATTGATTCTCTCAGCACCTAAAACCCATATATTTTTCCCTTTTTCACTTTAATTTATAAACTGCTCTTGATAAAAAGGTTTTATAGTTGAACACTGGCCAAAAGAGCTTTTCTGAGGCTGGGTTTTGACATTGTTATTGCTTTTATATAATGTTTTCTACCTTTCTGATGAAATCCAGAAAACATGAGCAAATTAGTATAAAACTATATTCATGCATCTTTAAGAATTATCCTTGAGCTCTTTGAATAATAAAATTTTTTTGATATAGGATATGATTTGTTACTTTGATTTGAAGTTGCTTTGTTTTCATTCTAAGAGTTGGCATACTTTATTTATCCAAATTATAGCCAGCTTAGATCAAAACCTTTTATTATAAAAATCTTCTAGTTTAGGAAATAGACATTTTAAATAAGTTTATAGGTTAAATACAGTGAACCTTTTTTTTTAATATACCTTTTCATTTTCCAGTAACTCCAGCCTAATGTTGTACCATTTATTGCCAAGAACCTTCAATGATGAATATAAGCAATGTAGCATAACACATTGATTTTATGCAGATCATCACCTTTATGTTTTGGGAGGTCTGCGATATTAGTGATATATAAAAACTGATGACTTTTCCCAACATTGCCTAGTAATTGTTTATTATTTTTCTATTAGACAAACAACACAGATCAATATTACTGAGCACAAGACTATGAGTAACATCACTCTAAATAGATTTGCCTCCAACACCAGAGGTGTATTCATTTTAATGATTTCGACAATGTGAACCCAATGACAAAGCTTTTGCACCAAGTGAGGGCAAAATTAAGAACTAAAAAATTTCTTTTTCTTATCAATTTATATAAAGAATCTTTTCTACTTCTAGTAATGAGGTGGATCTGTGGGATTTTTTCAAATGCATTTTCATTACAAAGAGTCTCTCTAGTTCATAGAACAGGATTAACACTTTGTTTTTCACAATAAGTCCCTTTAGATCAGATAAATGTTTAAGGTAGTATTTGATTTTTATCCTACATTGAAAAGTATATACATATATTTTTTCTCAGTTTCTCTAAAGCTAATTTTAGTAAAATGATAAATTTATTTTACATAGAAAATAACCTTAGCTATTTTAAGCATTTGCATTAGTATATTTTTTCTATTGTGAGGTAATAAAATTAGTTATTTAGTTTTTAGATTTTATTAAGCACATAAGCACGCTAGATCAAAAATTATTTTTTTGTGTGATCCAAAAAGAACAGTTTGTCTTGCATCAAATGTAATTGATCCTGAAGCAGTGTAATCACAATTACTCACTTTCTTAATTGGCCTGCCCAAAATCAGAAAATGGAAACCGATCGACAGTGTTTAAATCAATAGCTTCATAGTAGTGCTAGTGGGGGTAGGGAGATAGTGGTAATGGGTAGATCAATTGGTCTTAGATGCCAATCACTAACTGTGCCTTTTGCATAGTAAATAGCACTTTTTGCTTAGTGATGTGCTATATTCGCCTTGGTAGTTCAATAAAAAGAAAAAATAAAACAAGAATAGCTGATAATGGATCTTTTTCCTCAAAATACATTATACAAATCAATACATAAAATTATGGGTAATAAGAGCATCTTTGATAAGAAGCCTTCAGAAATGCCGAGAACATGGATACTAACTTTTCGGGTATGCTCTTATTAAAAGAAAAGGGACACAAGCCTCTAAATTAACTCTATATCATAGTTATTGATACCCTATATAGATGAATGAAACTAAAATTTATAGCTACATAGTTATATGGATATTTAATAACAATATCTCTAGCTTTGCATTTAAATGGTCATTAAATTATGTCCTTGATTACATTTATTAAGATTGAAAATGTGTATAATATTTATAAATACCTCTCTAAAAGTAGATGCAGGGTACATAAACAGGTTCCATCCTTGTGATCAGCAAATATTAACATATTTACTTAAGAAAAATAATATAGTGTGGGTCAGGTAGAAGACTGAGCACTAGCATCCACCCCTCTTTTTACCCAAAAGTCATTACATAGACAGAAAATACTTTATTTAAAAGAGAATAAATGGGGGGGGGGTCTCCCTGGTGGCACAGGGGGTTAAGTCTCCACACTATGAAGCTATCAGCAGCCACTGCAGCAAGAGTTCAGTCCCCGGGGCCTCCCCCGGCGGTGCAGCGGTTGAGCACTGGGTTGAGAAGCTGCCCGCAGCCTCTGCAGCGCCGGTTCGATCCCCGGCTGCTCCCCAGCCACTGGAAGAGGGTCCCGCATGGCGCACAGACCTCTCCTGCCGCCCGCTGCTCCCCTCAGCAGTGTACTTCGGTCCTTCTGCCTGCTCTGCTCCCTGCTCTGGCTCTGGTGAATTTTCTCACCCTCCCGCGCTTCTGACTCTACCCAGTGCTTGTATAAATAAATAAATATATCTTTTTAAAAAAAAAAAAAACAAGTTCAGTCCCCAGCCAGGGAGTTGACCCACATGGTGCAGCAGCCCTCACCTGTTTAGCCCACTGCTCCCCTCAGCAGTATATTTCAGTCAGTCCACCTGTTCTGCTCCCTACTCTGTCTCTGGGGAATCCTCTCACCCCCACCCCTGCATCTCTGGGCTGCACTCCAGCTCTTGTATTCATAAATAAATAAAATAAATCTTTAAAATATAGAAGAGAATGGGCACTTAATAAAAAAGACTGCCATTAGCAGTTAGAAAGCAAATGGGAACACATAACCAATAAGAGATAATAAAATCCACAGAGCAAAACGCTAATAGGTGAAAGCTACTACAATGGTAAGAACAAACTTGGCAGAATATCAAGCACAAGTGAACATGCTGGGGAAAAGTTAGGATAAGAGTCATCGGGGAACTGGGCCTCCCCTGGTGGCGCAGCGGTTGAGCACTGGATTGCAAGGCTGCCCTGCCCACAACCTCTGCAGCGCCAGTTCGATCCCTGGCCACCGGTGAGGGTCCCACAAAAAAAAAAAAAAAGAGTCATCGGGGAACTAAAGAACTGCTTCCAAACCCTAGTTCCCAAACCTTAATCACTAACAGCAAGTAATATAAACATTTAATTGGAGGCCTGAGAATTGTACTATAAAGTGCGCTACTTGCCTGGAGAGGGCTTTTTGTGCAGATATAAGGGACTGAGAGAACAACACGGTTTGATTCTGTGAGAAGGAAGCAAGGATGATGAGAAATGAGATGAAAGGCAGTTCTGTCCAGGAGAGTAGTAGCTCTCAAGCCCTCTACTTCTAGAGAAAAGCTAGTCTTACCCGATGTTGGTGGAGAGGTAAAGCCACAGCCTCCCCACCTCCCACTTTCATGTTCATATAACCAGGCATGTCTCTCCCACTTAAGAAAACAGCAGTCAGCCCATCAAAGGAGTAGAGACTCTTAGAAATAATACTCACTAAATGTATCAAGCAAACTCAGTGATAATATTCATTAAAATGTGTCAAGTGTGCTGCACACTATTCTAAATACACCTTGTTTTGTGTGTGTTAATTTATTATCATGGCAATCCTGTAGGTAAGTAGTAGTTAGTTATATTATCCCCTTTTTAGAGGTATATAAACTGAGGCACAGGAAAATTTAGAAACTTGTCTAAAATCTCATAGCTAGTAGGTAACAGAACTTGCTGTGTGTGTTAAGACTAGTCCTTCATTATAAATGTAAATGGACAACTTTGGATGATCATACGTTGAGGAAAAGCATCAGTTTTTTTTGTTGTTTTTTTTTTAAGATTTATTTATTTATTTATACAAGCACTGGGTACAGTCAGAAGCGCGGGAGGGTGAGAGAATTCACCAGAGCCAGAGCGGGGAACAGCGCAGGCAGAAGGACCGAAGTACACTGTTGAGGGGAGCAGCGGGCGGCAGGAGAGGTCTGCGTGCCATGTGGGACCCTCCTCCAGTGGCCGGGGAGCAGCTGGGGATCGAACCGGCGCTGCAGAGGCTGCGGGCAGCTTCGCAACCCAGCGCTGCCCAGCGCTCAACTGTTGCGCCACCAGGGGAGGCCCTAAGCATCAGTTTTTAAAGGAAAGGCTCAAGATGATTACAGAAACTCACTGACCATGAAGGAAACTCACAATTTCAGAAACAGTAGTTATCTTTTAAGATTGTGATTAACATCTCATTCAAGATGATACATCTGTAAAGTAAGAATATATTGCTTGTTTTGAAAAAGGAGCAATTGGAAAATTTAAAGTATATTCTTGGTGCTTTAAAACATAATGCCAAAAAAAATTTAGTAGATGCCTAACACAGCTGAATCAATTTATTGTTCTGAAAGAAGGAGTCATTAAAACCAACTGTAATAGAGAGCAAAAAGACAGATAGAAAATATGAAAGGTTAAAAGAATCAGTTCATCTAATAAGAGATCTAGGAAGAGGTGGAGGTATGAAATAATTAAAGACTAATTAAATAAATTTAAAAAGAACATATTCTGTAACAAAAGAAATGCACAAACCTTTAGATTAAAAAGACTATCAAAGGCCAAACAAGATGAATGTGAATGACTAAGACCAGATGCTAGTGAAATTTTTGATAAGGATAATTTTTGATAATTTTTTTAATTCTGGTATCTTCCAGGAAAGAATAAAAAGCTTTGTAATATATAAGGCAGGAACTAAAAATGAACAAGAATGTGAGTAGAATCATATTTCTAATTATTACTGCCATCATTTCTGGTGGCTGGACAGAAGGACATGACCTTTAAAATTATGATTTTGATTTTGATCCCTCATTTTGATCCTACTCCCTTCTCCCCCTGTAGGGTGTCTCTGGTTTATAGTTGCTTGTTGATTTTGATTTTTACTTTATTATAATTAGTCTTTTTCCTGATCCCTTATATAGGTTTTCTAAATTCCTGCTATGAGTGAGACCACCTGGTATTTTTCTTTTTCTTTCTGGCTTATTTCACTGAGCATGATCCCTTCAAGTTCCATCCATGTTGCTGCGGATTGCATTAGTTTATCTTTTTGATTGCTGAGTAATATTCCATTGTGTATATGTACCACCAAATGGACACTTTTAAGACAAGCAACGATTCCTTTCATTTTCCACCCACAGATCCATTCTTGAAAGGATTATTTAGAAATATACTGTAGTAGAATCTTTTCTACTACAATAAAATCTAAGACAGGTAAACAAGAATTTAAAAAGTAATGGCTAAAGAATTCTACCTATAAAATCTATCAATGTGTAAAAACATTTGACAATGTAAAAAGTAAATTTTAAAAATAAACTGGAAGCAAAATCTTGGCATAGACAAATGTGAGGAAAAATGATAGTATTCTTATTTTGGCAGGAAGAGTGATTAATAGCAAAAAGTTTAAATATGCTAAAATATTTAACCACTAAAATAATGGAAATGTCATGAATTATAACGTCCAAATGACTAGTGGTAAGAAGAAAAGAGATGGTAAAACCTGATCAATTTAGCAAAGGGGGGTAGGGAATAGAAGAAAACATGCTAAATAAGCTAAGATTGTTGGAAGGGACCATACACACTATCCTTTCTCAACTTATAGTAAACATGTAAGGACAAAATGCAACATATCTATAAAACCTCCACCTAAAAATGGCACAGAAAAATTGAGAATTTTCATATAAAATATGTGCGTGTGAGTTAATTAGAAAGATGATAAAAACGGGGCAGTGGTAAGACTAAGGGAAAAAAACATTGCAGATTTTTAAATAATTCCCTATTGATTGCAGCCTACCATGAAAATATAACAGTTAAAAATTTTCCAACTACATAGATTTGTAATATATAAAGCAGGAACTAATATTTGCTTTGATGTTAGGTGTGGTATGGTAAAACACTCATCCTATATTTTCAGTCATATCCAGTTTATAAACCAGTGTTACCTCGATAAAATAAAATTCTGGGAGAAATTGATGAAGTATGTTTTAACACATCAGAAATGGAGAAAAAACAAAGTAGATATTTAGAAAGACATACTGGTAAATATACACACAAACACAAAATAATTCATTTATCAAACTTGATCTAAGATATATATGCTTGCAAAGAAGTCCTTGTCTCCAGAGTACAAAAAATATATGTTGTTTTTTATTTATTTATTTTTTTTTAAATAGAGGCATGTTTTATTTATTTATTTGTTTGTTTTGTTTATACAAGCACTGGGTACAGTCAGAAGCGTGGGAGGGTGAGAGAATTCACCAGAGCCAGAGCGGGGAGCAGAGCAGGCAGAAGGACCGAAGTACACTGCTGAGGGGAGCAGTGGGCGGCAGGAGAGGTCTGCACGCCATGTGGGACCCTCCTCCTGTGGCCGGGGAGCAGCCGGGAATCGAACCAGCGCTGCAGAGGCTGCGGGCAGCTTTGCAACCCAGCGCTCAACCGCTGCGCCACCGGGGAGGCCCTTATGTTGTTTTTTAAAGACACTTTATAGGGTCAAAATTATTTTATTTTTAAAGAACAAAGAAGACATGTAAGAAAGATTAGAAAAGAGAAAATCAAAAAAGCACAATTTTCTAAATTGCAAAGTATACATACGTCTATTCCAAGAAATTATAATATTTAGATGAAATGGTTTCCTAGAAAAATATAAATTATGAATAAAAAGGTTAAACTCTGTTAGAATCTGAAAAACAGTTAATCTATTTTAAAAAGTTTTCCTAGAACAAAGAAAAGAGAAAGCATCCTTGTCACTCTAACATCACCCGGATTTTTATTTTTTTAAAGATTTATTTATACATACAAGAGCTGGGGTATAGGCCAGAGGTGTGGGGGGGTGGGGTGAGAGGATTCACCAGAGACAGAGCAGGAAACAAAACAAGCAGATTGACCGAAGTACACTGCTAAGGGGAGCAAGCGGGCAAGTCAGGAGAGGTCTGCTGCAGCAAGTGGGTTGCTCCCTGGCTGGCCAGGAATTGAACTCATGCTGCAGTGGCTGTGTATAGCTTCATAGGTTGCATCTTAACCCTTGCACCACCAGGGAGGCCCTCACCCGGATTTTTAAACCCATAAGGATTACACATGAATGTGCACAGACAACTTGCAGTTGTAAATTCAAATGACTTTAGGGCCAGACAGATTACCTCTCATCACATGAAATATCGGAAGCATTCTCTTCTAAAACAGAAAAGTAAAGCAAAGTTACCTACTTTCAACACTATTTTAATTATAATAGAAACTTTAGCCAATACAGAAAGATAAGTAAAAATAGTTACAGGTATAAATCCTAGAAATCAAAAGGCAAAATCGTCATTCTTAGTAAATACAATAGTCAACTCAGAAAGTCTTGAAATAAACAGGAAATCTGTTATTTAAACTAATGAATTTAGAAAAATGGTAAAAAACATTATGTGAAAATCATTAACATTTATATTTAGTAGGGTTGACCAATTTTAAAACACTATTAATAAAATCATTTTAGTTAAAGAAACAGCAAAAAGGAGTAAGTTAACAAGAAATATGTAATACCTACATGGAAATTAATAAAAACCTTTCTCCCTCCACCCCCTTGCTGTTTACCCACCTAGACTTTCATACATGCCTTAGAAGGCAAATCTTTCCTTCTTTGCTTTCCCACCATTCTCCCTGGTTATCATGATATATTTAATTAAGGAAATGACAGTCTTCAGGAGTGTTGGGAAGTGCACCTCTATTAGTAAAATATTTCTACCATACACTCCCTACATATATAAATTTATTTTTAAATTGTGTATGTCTCTCTCTGCTAATATATTACATACATACTAAAATACTATGTACAGATAAAATAGAACTTCTAAAGGAATGAGAAAAAATATATTAGTAGATGTTTTTTGCACAGTGAATTTTATGCCTCAGTGGAGTGCCTTGTACTCTTCATTTACACAGTTATTTGAAGCTGAAATTTTTTGTGTAATGCTAAATTAGCTATATTTACAATGTGTATGTATATAGTTTATGTGTATATGTATACCTATCCACTTACTCGTCATCAGCCTTTGCATATTTCTCTTAATGGAACTTAGCTTTCCACTACGGCAGGCATGGGCTCATCCTTCAAATGTCCTGTCCTCAGTACTGCTCCTTTTCTGCTGTTTTTGGAAGAAGTATCTTAACTCCAGGGCTAATCCATTCACCTAGTTTGTGTGCTCTTAATCCCAACCTCATTTATTTCTTCTAAGACTTTGTTGTGTTATTTCTTGTTTCCTCCTCTTTACTGGCTCCTTCCTTCAACTTTTAAGCATGCTAGATTTCTTTAAGCATTCTTTTACCTCTGCATCTTCCTGAAGCCTCTACTTCAACTCACTGCATCCTGCAGTCTTCCCCCAATCTAAGTTTAGCAGTTATACTTACTTCTTTTTATTCCTTCCTGCAGCATTTGTCACACACCTTTTCTCCCTGACCACTCTTTCCCAGTCTCTTCTGCAAGTTGCTCTTCTTCCACTTTTGCTTGAAGGCAGATCTTCTCCATCTGTCCCACTTACCCTTTTTCTTAGTCTATCCTCTCCTTCTGTTGATATTTTTTTGGGGGGGGTAGTTAAAATTACTTGTTAATTTATTATTTTTTATTATTTATTTTTTACATCATTGTTCATTTTTAAACAATATTTGCTTCCCCCCCTCAGGTGTAGTCCCCATAGAATTTCCTTCCCCAGTGCACCTGTGCACCATCACCACAGTCCTGTTGATCTTATAATCCACTTGTAGAGCTTCAGCCCTTCCCGATACCATTTTGATTCCTTCCAAATTCATATGTACTGTTCTGACCACTTTCCTAATTCTTGATTTGTATTTCCAATTACCTGCTGAATACTTCTTTCTGGGTAACTCAGTGATGTTCAAAATACCACATGATTAATGCCATTAAGGAAAAAAGAGGGAAGTAAGCATGATAGTCTGTGGTGGTAGAATATGGGTGAGTCGGTAGTGGGTACACTGTGGTGGTGATACCTGATGGGGCTATCCCAATCTCAATTAAAAAAATAATTATTTTTTAAAAAAAACTTACAGTAAGAGCCCATTTTTCAACAAACTGTTTGTTGAATTTTCTGTGTGTTTTGCAACCAAATTCATTCCTAAAAGGTATACTCATCAATCTAACATCAAAGATATAACTTTAAAAAACCCTAACAGTATTATAGGGTAATGTCATTGAAATTTAAGTAAAATAAATGCAAGTAAAAAAAATGCAAGTAAAATAAATCTGACGCAAGTACAGAGTTACCTTTCCTAAATTCTTCATATCCTGACATATCCATACTATTAGGAATAACATTCAAGTCTAATCTACGTATCTACATATTATCCCAATATCTACATATCCATGTTATTTGGGAATAATAATTTTCAACATATGTGAGGCCATGAATAATGTCAATGAAAAACTACTAGAAAATAAGGAATTTTGTTTTTCTCAAAAATGTAGCATTTATTTGCACTGTTGCCAAAGTAGTATGGTCACACTGTTTTGTTCTTTATTAAAATCTAATTTTTTTAAGATTTTTTAATTTATTTGTACAAGAGCTGGAGTACAGGCCAGAGGCGTGGGAGGGTGAGAAGATTCACCAGAGACAGAGCAGGAAACAGAGCAGGCAGACTGACTGAAATACACTGAGGGGAGCACTGGGCAAGTCAGGAGAGGTCTGCCTCGCTATGTGGGTGTCTCCCTGGCCAGCCGGGAATCGCACCCATGCTGGAGAGGCTGCGGACAGCTTCACAGCATTTCACTCAACCCACTGCAGCACTGGGGAGGCCCAATCTAATATTTTTTAAAAGAAATCTTAACCATTTAAGACTAAAACATTTCATTTTCTCTACTTTAAACCTACAAAGTAAAGATAAAATATTAATTTCTCAAATCTATAAGCTGTGTGTGGTGTTCCTCTGGTAATAGTGGACATACATCTTAGCTGCTTACCTATTTTTGTTAAGTTCTGTATAAGTGGTGTGTTTACTGTATCTACCTATTCTGTTAAAAAAAGTTTTTTTCTAATTGAGACACTAGATGTGTTTTTCTGCAAATAATGTTGAGAACTTTTTCAAGTCTTTATAATACTTAAGCCAAGAAGGTCTTATACTTTATATGCTGGTATATGTTTTAATCAAATTTATTTAATGGTACAGTATTAAGAAAAATGTTTATTTACTAAACATTTACTTAGTTTCGGTGTGTTTTTTCCTTAGTACCAAGGATGATTGCTTCAGTGTTAATATTCAGCCACCAGTTGGAGAACTGCTTTTACCTGTGGCCATATCAGAGAAAGATTTTAAGAAAGAGCAAGGTGAGACATTGCTGCAATTTACTGGAAATTGACATCCCACGTAATATGTGCTCATTCTTCTGGCCAGTTTCTAAAACAAATTACCATATATACGTAGCCATTAACAGATGTCACTATACAATTTTCCAGTTTTTGCTTAATGCTTTGCTTTTATAAGATAATCTTAAAAGTATATGTATGTCTACATTCCTGGCATACTTGAAAATTGATTAATATGTCTTTAAAATAATAAATTGATTCTTAATCAGCTTTTCAATTCTGGGAGTTGTGGTTTGTCAGCCTAATGATATACTCATGCATTTTATATTAGTGAAAATACCAGGAATTTGGGGCTTACCAAAGTCCTACCACTATAAATGTTACATTTCTGTTTTTTTTTTTTTTCATTATGGAACTGTTTTTCATGTCCTACTAATGTCTTTTTCCCTGTGCACATTAGAGTGCCTTACTCTTCAAAATAAAAGTCCTAATTATAGCATTAAAATACCTCCATTTTCTTTTGGCCTAGTTTTTTATTAAAGAAATGCTGTGTTGTCAGACTCTATCAGAGCTGAAACATTTTAAATATATACCTAAAAAAGAAAATATTTTCAACAGAATGACAGTATAAGTATCGTGTGCTTGCTTTGGAGCCAAGCATACCTTCTAATAAAAATAAATTTTTTCTCATATGAATAAGGGGAAATAATTGTACGATTTTTTGTGCTTAAGGATAACATAAAACTAGGGTGTATTTAAATGCTATAGTCAATTTTTTAAAGTTTATGTGAGTCTGTGCTGGGTTTTTTTCTCTGGAGAGGGGTTATCAAGTAAAAATCCCTTCATCCTGAAGGTCATTAAGTCCTATCTGTCAAGCTTCAAGGAAGTATAAGTTTCTAGAAAGTACTAGGCACACACAAATACTCCACACCTAAGGAGAAGGACATACTTCCTGGCACTCCATTGTAGTGCTAAAGATTTTTTTCCTACCAGTTTTTGGAAGCTACAATGTGAGAAAGACCTGTTATAGAAGAATCTTACAAAGAAAATCTCATACAAGACTGTAAATTAATATTTCTATTATTAATAGTCTACTCATCTGCCTTATCTTTAAGTGATAAAAAGGTATGACTCAATTTGCTTTTCTTAGAAGTTGAATTTGATATAGAAAAAAAATCATCTTTGTGATTTTATTTTTCTAATGACAAATTGAATTGATTCTTACATTTGCTATTCTTACCCTTTGCTGGCTAAAGCCTGCCTCTCTGCTTTACACCTGCTCCGCAAACCAAGGTGAGTGGCACACAAGTGACTAAATAAGGCTTTGGCACATTTATTGTTAAGGTAATACTCCCTTTTTGAAAAACGCAGTTAAAGTATATCTAAAGCATCAGATTATAGTGCACCCTTTTTCTCCCTCAGCTTTGGCTTAGAATACTTGATATTTCGATCAAGTTTTTTTGTGCTCTTCTGTGACTGAGGGATTTTTCCCTGACTAGCCATACAGAACCGTAAGCGCATGAAAGAGGTGCGCTTGGAGAACAGCTGTGGTCCTCTGTGGAGTTGTTGCCAAAATTCCTTTTTCTTCTGCCATTTTACTTCTATGGTTGTTGATTATTTGTCTGAATAAATCTGGCAGCTGTTTGCTATGTTTAATAGAGCAGAAAGGCTACTCTGAATAAAGCTATTTGAAAATTTGTTTATATGAAGTATTTGTAAATCCTTGCAAGTCTCTTGGCATTTCTGTATCATTCTTTCTGTCTTCCTGAATTCATTTTTTGATATGGGACTTGATGCTGGAAAATTTACCACAGGTTTAAAGAGTCTTTTCAATAGCATCTTTTTAGTTATAGATTTCAGCTGGTGTGGTAATAGAGGTCTCAATTCTCAACTTTACACATGTATTTGTTTGTTTTACTGCTCTAGGAATAGCTTAGCTTATTTCACAAAAGATACTAGAAATGACTCACTAACTGAAAATCCTAAATCAGAATAAAAACTGGTTTCCTCAGATTATATCAGTACACACTTCTGGAGGTAAAATGCTATTAAATTTAAGAAGTGTCTCTGTGTCAATACATGCTAGCTTTAAGTTATTTTTCTACTTTAAATAAAATGAATTTATATACTTAATATCTCATTTCACAGGACATATATTTTAATACTCAAGAAAGTGCATTAAATATATTAATTAGAATTTAATTGAAAAAATTATAAGAAGCATAAGAAATACGGTTCTGTTTTCTATATTAAAAATATATACAATTATAAAGTATGAACAATATTAAATTAGAATCCTTTTAACAGATTGTATATATTAGGTTAATTTTTTTAAAGGAAAATGCTTTAGTCCTTGCATACAGCCTAATACATCACTCTTCTCAGTTGTTAAATTTAGAGTTCCATGGCTAACCATGCATGTTTGTAAAGTTGGTAGTCAAAGTGCAAAATGGAAAATTAATGTATTCTATATATTGAAGTTCATATTATGAGCCTTAACCAGAAGCATAGTTTTTC
Organism: Talpa occidentalis; assembly: GCF_014898055.3. Lineage (NCBI taxonomy): Eukaryota > Metazoa > Chordata > Mammalia > Eulipotyphla > Talpidae > Talpa > Talpa occidentalis. Next base: position 92,782,147 of record NW_023604972.1, on the reverse strand, counting down.
ATTGTTTTGAGTTTTGGATCTTGCAAAGTTAATGATCTAGTGATGGCATGATTTAAATACCATAAATAACATGAGATCTCTCTTTTACTTAAAAAAATTTAATTTGTTTTCTTGAGACGGTGTTTATTGTAAGAAACCTAAACCAATTGCTTTTTCCAAACTTAATTCTTGTGAATTAAACTGTAAATCTAAAACTTAGAAAAATAATTTTAATTTTATATTATTTGGTTTACATTTTAGCAGTTAATTATAGCCAATTAACCTAAATTAATTGCTGTCCACTGCCTCACCAAAATTTAGATAAATTCTAATGAACAACAAGTTCTACAATCTGACAATTTAAAAATACTTTCCCAATATCTTTATTATATACAAACAATCTATATAGTGTTTAAAGACTTTTTATAAGAGAAACTTTTAATGATACCTTGGCATATTTTTCTTTCTCGTTAATTTGAAAATACCTGATATATTTTCATTTAGGAAAATCTCTGGTTTAAGAAACCTAGAATGTTTACTTAATTTTATTATGATTTATGCATCCATCTTATGGGTTCCTAGCTAGCAAGATGCTAATTCTTTAAATGGTCAGACATTTACTATTTTCTGGCCCTTAACTACCACAAGCAATCATATTTGATGCCCCTTAATTAGAGCACCTTTTTTTCCTTCCAGGTTCTTTTTCCACCTCAGCAATCGAGACAATACATTTGCTTACCATGCTGCTCTCCTAAGTGTTCTTTTGCATGTAAATTAATCTTGATTCAGTTTACACTGTCATGCTGAGTGGTACAAATTGCCTATAACAATAAAACAGCATGAGTTAAAAATAAAGGGGGGTGGGAAGGCAGATTGAATGTGTGCCTTACTTGATAGGATGTTACTTTGCTTTATGCCAATACATTAGCTGACGATAATGAATCTTCTGTTCTGAAAAGCATGGTTTAGTTGATTTTTTTAATTTTACTTCAATGGAGCAGTACCTTGTCTTTTATAGACCAAGTTAGACAAACCATTAATGACAAGAGTGTTAAGGTTAAATATGAAGCAATGCATTCACTTCTCTGAGTGCTATCCATCTTTCCATTTACAGGAGCTTGACAAAAGTACTGGCTTTGTACAACATTTCCTTTAATTACATGCTGCGGGAAACAGGCTTTTAACATAAACATAGTTGCATTCATTTATTCAGCAGTTGCTCTTCAATAGAGCTTAATGGAGAAGGTTTAAATCCTAAATGAGTACACACATCTCTCAGCAGTGTTATGTCAGCAGTCACTGTGCTTTGCTTAAAAGCAGTGTTTGACTGCTTGTGTAGTTTTTAAAGCTTTTGCCTAATATTGAAGTTAAACAGTCTAAGACAGAACATAGTGTCCCTGAGTTTGAAAGTGGTTAATAAAAACTGCTCTTTGTTAGAAGCTAAATAAGTATTTTTACAGTGTTAGATGTGTCTTCATACTGCTAATCCTAGGGACTTAAAAAAATTTCAGGTTGCATTTGCAATAAATAAATTAAATACATAACCCTGAAGCTGAAGGACCTTTTAAAAGCATAAAATCAGATTTTATCATTTTCATAAATTTATATTTATGGAAATTGTTGTGCATATATCACATGGCTCAAAAGATTTTATCATTTTTTAGTAACCAGTAAGAGTCATTGACTTATATCACAGATCCAGATAGATGGCATTTATTATAATTATTTTGGGGTTTTTAAAAACATGGATACTATATTTCAATATTTGTTTCAAGCAGTTGGAATGTTCACTGAACATTTTTACATGAGATTTTTATATTAATGGTCTTATGTTAATTCTGTATGTTTTCTTTTGTTAATGATTTTGCTAAATGTAGTTTCGTTCCTAAATATTATTTGAAATAGCTGCAGGATTTTAGGTTTTTCATTCATATTTTTCTCTTTGTTTTCAAATGTCTTGGTTTAGAATTTTTGGTTATAGTATTTTTCTAACTGTAGTTGCATTCACTAAACAAATACTGTTATCACCAAGTGCACCTTAAAAACACGTACGCTATTTAGAAACACTTAACTGGTGACTTTCAGTCATTGTTGGCATAACTTTGATCCATCTTATTGAAGCCATTCATCAGGTAGTGCTGCTAGTTATTCCAGAATCACTTTGATTTGTTATCAAGCAACATTTGGCAAGAAATATCTTTGAATGAAAAGGAGAAGGAGAAATATGTAATTGTATTTATATCTTTAAGAAATAAAATAGTTTACATAGCCCAGATTTCATCTTTGTAATTCTAATGTTTTTATCCTAAACTATTTAAAATTGATCTTTTGTGTGTGTATGGATAAAGGAAATGTTTATTTTTCTTTTTTTTTTATTTTGTAAAATCAGTCTATTTAAAGAGTATTGTTCAACTGCATTTTTATACATTTTCCTACATGGTGAGATGTTAAAAACATTTCAGAACACTTGCACTTCATTTTAATTTTATAATTGTCTTGTAAATTACATCCTGAGGTAGTATTTCTTTTCTTGAAAAAATGTTCAAAATATTGGTTACAAGCTTAAGTTTAAAATATAATGTTCATAAAGAAATTAGTAAAAGGGAGTCTTCTTTTCTTACAGGAATGCTAACAGGAATGAATGAAACTTCTGCTGTAATCATTACTGCACCACAGAATTTCACTCCCTCTGTGATCCTTCAAAAGGTGGTAAATGTAGCCAACGTAGGTGTAGTCCCTTCTGGTCAAGATAATATACACAGGTAGGCTCACCAACATGTGATGTGGAGGTAACTTGCATAATATACATGTATAGATACTAATTTCAATTCAGTTTTCTTTTTTTATTTATTTTTCGGTGAAGTACTTATTTTCTTACATCATTGTTAATTTTTGGATAGTATTTGATTTCCCATTAAGGTGTAGTCCCTGTAGTTCTCCCATCACCATAGCACCCATCATCCTCAAGTCATAGTTTTGACTGAAAATAATAACCTATAAACATGTATATGTTTATATACACTTTTTTCCCCCAATAATTACATATTTGGGTTAAGACCTTCTTCCCTGTTTTATACAAACTTTAGTACACTGATATGAACTTTCCTGAAAGATACAAATGGTATCTTTTTTGAGATGTGGTTGAGAATTTATCTTATTTAACTAGATTCAGTGAATTTTCAGGAGAAACTATTTTAAAATCAGTGGAGTGGACTTTTTTCCTTGAAGGGGAGAAGTTTGTGTACTATATAGATTTCCATTTCGCAGAGATTTCTTAAGTTTGCTTCTAGTAATAAGTTGCTGCTAGACCATCATCGTGGGGCTGCCAAGCATCTGACATGTGAGAAGCAAGTCATTTGTTCCTAAAGGTAGCAGAAAATATGATTAGTATGTTTGCCCTCTTTGTATATTTATGAATTCCAGTGGCTTGAAATAAAGTAAATATAAAAGTAATTACCCCTTAAGCAAACATACAGTTGTTTTTTTGTCTTTGGTCAACTTAAGGAAATTTATTGCAAAGCATCTTAATTCCTCCCTTGGTATACTTCTACCACTGTATATACACATTGAGAGGAAAGAGAGACAGAGAGAGAGAGAATTTAAAATTGAAGGGAATGCCTTCAGACCTTTAAAAAGCATTCTTTAAAATTAATGCAAGGACAAAAGAGGACCCTATAAAGAGTGCTGTAGGTAATCTGAATTGTAGACTCAGCTCTGCCATTATGGAACTTAGTAATCTTGGATAAGTTATAACTTTTCTTTATGTTCTTTAAGTTCTTCATGTGTTTGTAAATGGATATCAGGAGAATAAAAAGGGGGATTGAGATGAAAGTCTTTGTTATCCATGGAGGAACATTGGACTTTACATAAGAAAAGCCTAGTTCAAATCTTGATCTGCTATTACCCAGAGTTGTCTAACTTCATCAATGGTGTCAGAATGAAAACTGCATATGCTATTCAAAAAATAAATTGAGCTTCTACTTTAGGTTCTTGAGAGAAGTGTCCTTTAGTAAGTGGCTCAGGAAGTCTGATGCTTCCATTTCTTGTTTATGACATGTGTTCTCTATCTCACATGGGGTGGTGATAAAATAATAAAATGCATAAAAGATCATCATAATAGTACCACCATACAAATACAACTTATCTTTCAGTTAATGTTCAACAGGGGAAAAAAATGAACAGAAGCCTCTTCAGTGAAAAGGTTTGGGTTCTGAGTTTTCTGCTTTAAATACTTCTTTTTCCTTTCCTGGGGATTTTCTCAAACAGAAGATATTCTCTTTTGTTTATGGGTCCTTTGAATTGTTAAGAATGCTAAAACATCAAACTATCATCCATCAGCTATAACTTTTGGCTTATGAAGTATGAAATTTCACTGACTGCATGTAGTATCCAGCAATACTTCAGGTCTTTTTCAGTATGTTCTTTTGTAATGTAGAAAGACAGAGTAGCCGTTGTTTTGTTGGAATTTCTAATTTAGTTTTTGTTTTGTTTTATGTGTGGGCTTTAACTTTTCTGAAAGCAGTGACCACTTTCCAGATCTTTGTTTCTAAGAAAAAAAAAAACTAAATTACTTTCTCAAAGTCAAGTGATCTGAAAATTATCTTCCTTTCAAGAATAGACAAAAAAAAAAAAAAAAAGAGTACAGTTGTGTAATTCTTATTAAAGCTAGTTTACTTCTGTAATTTGTCTTGGTGGCTTGGAATTTAATACATGTTCAAATGATTTAAAATAAAATTATAGTGAGTTCTCAAGTATCTTGTGAGGAAACACAACTAAGAGCCAATTTATATTTGGTTTTAGAATACAGAGATTACACTCAAATTTAATGTTCATCATCCTCATACACATACATAGTGTCTTAAAGCTTTTCTAAAATATTCCTAAGGTCCATAGCCTGGTGTTTGGCTCTGTGACCACAGGGTCAAAAGTGAATACAGTGCTATACATAATTAAGACTAGGTTGTACTATCTTAACTTGCCTCTCAAGTCTTACCATGTTTAATTGAAAATATTTAACGTTTGTTCTTGTAGTTGAAATATGGTTATAATAATGTTTTAAATTTTTAAAAGTTCCCAGGTATTAAGCACCTAAAGTTTTTATATTTTCACACAAAAATAGATAAAAATTACCTTCCCCTATATGTAACTCTTTGGCCAGTCCTTTATGCTCTCTAACAGTTAGAACAAAAATTAGCAGTTGTTAATAAAACCTGTACTAGTATCTGTCTTAGTTTCATTTAAAATGAAATCGCAATTACTGTTTACATTATAACAGAAATTAACAGTTTACCACTTTTTTGAATTGTATATATGTTTTTGACTGCAGTGTTCAATATTACTTTCACTGTGGATTAATGAGTATATACTTTATATATAATTTAATTGTTAATAAAATTGAAACCCCTATGAGATTTTTGAGACTCCCTTATTCTGTGAAAGTGTACTTTTTTGAGATTATGGAGGGAGAGTAAGATCAAAGACAGCTTGTACTTATTAATGGTAATTGGTTTGAGATTACTTAAAAGAAAACCCATATATGAAATGCATTTTGACTATTACTATTTCAAAAAATTAAAATTCAATGTAATAAATTATGCTCAGCTGACCTGTGTTCTATTTGATTTTACAGGATCTTTGATTTCTGAGAGGACTTTTTAATGAGCATTAGAGTATTCTTTCTGACCATTCAAGTTCCCATTGTCTAGCTTTAGTATCATGTATTCCTACTACTCTTCAAAATTTGAATATTTTTACACTAAATACCAAGTAAAATTTACTTATTATTTACCAGCTAAGGAAAAGGGAATCTTTATTAACGTGCACAAGTGTGTAATATAGTATAAGGTAGAAATTTTAATTGATTGTATAATAGAGAATGGTTACTAACAAATCAACAGAAAATGACCTCCATTAAGAAAAATTCTAGGGGTCTCCCCTGGTGGCGCAGTGGTTGAGCGCTGGGCTGCAGAGCTGCCCGCAGCTTCTGCAGCATCAGTTCGATCCCCGGCCCTGGGAGAGGGTCCCACATGGCACGACCGACCTCTCCTGCTGCGCCTGCTGCTCCCCTCAGCAGTGTATTTCATCAGTCTGCCTGTTCTGTTCCCTGCTCTGTCTCTGGTGAATTCTCTCACCCTCCCGCGCTTCTGACTGTACCCACTGCTTGTATAAATAAATAAAGAAATCTTTAAAAAAAAGAAAAATGAAAAATTCTATTAAAGAAATAATAAGCTTTATGGAATTCACTTCAAAAACCAGGAGCAGGGCCTCCCCTGGTGGTGCAGCAGTTGAGCACTGGGCTGCGAAGCTGCCCGCAGCCTCTGCAGCGCCGGTTGGATCCCCGGCCGCAGGCAAGGGTCTCAGATGGCGTGCAGACCTCTCCTGCTGCACCCGCTGCTTCCCTCAACAGTGTATTTCGTCAGTCTGCCTGTTCTGCTCCCCACTCTGGCTCTGGTGAATTCTCTCACCCCCACCCATGCTTCTGACTGTACCCACTGCTTGTATAAATTTAAAAAAAACAAAAACAAAAAACAGGAGCATTTCCTATGTAGTTAACCACTAAGTTTCAATTGAGAAAGCATATCTACTGTTAAGTTAGATAATATTTACTTTTGAGCAATGGTTTCAGGAAGCCATTCAGTATACTATTAAAGAAAATCATCATTTCTGTGCTACTTGCTGTTTGAAAAAACTACTCTTTGAGCAAAAAACAATCTGAAATCTACAGAAGTAGGTCATTGTGTCCATCTGCTGTTTCCAAAATAGCAGCCTCCACACAATAAAGGGTAATACAATGATGAGAAATTCTGTCATCATCAAAAAATATTTGTTAAATATGCAGCTGAATTTCATTCACTGTGCTAGTCATATTAAATTAGATGAGAAATACTGTGCATTGTAAAACTCAAAGTATATTACTTGAGACAATGCTAATAAACATATATGAAAAGTGTATACAAAAAGCAGAATGAATAACATTAAGCCCATATGTGAATAGGGTGCAAAAGAAAAAGATCAGGACTTAATGTATGTTAGGGGAGAGTAGAGAAACTGGCTATGGAAGTCCTAGCTTCATTCAGATCCAGGAAAAATCTCTTGTGCTCCACTAAGAAATCAAATAAGGGTTTATGAAGGTGTTTCATACTTGACAATGAAGAAACTGAAGTAAGTTTGCTTTTATTGCATTACTTATTCTCTGATAAAAGTAGTGATTTGCAATGACCAAAAAACTAGAAAACTAAAGATCTGAAGCGCTAACATCTCTGGATTTTCTATACAAAAGAATCATGAGTGTGTGTAAAACCCAAATTCCTGGGACCTGCACCCCAAAATTTGGTTTTAGTACATCTGAAGGAACAGGGCCCAGAACCTGCATTTTTAGCCAGTATTCCAAGTTGTTACAAGGCAAAGGTACCAAAGTCGACAGTTTAAGGCTGTCCTGAATTATCAAGAGTTAATTACAGCCACATGCACATTTCAAACACATTTTCCTGTGAATATGTACCCTTCTATAGATTGCTCATTAAGACATACCACTAGAAAAGATGTTAGATTTAGCCCTTTCTTTTATCTATCCCAATATGCCCCAGCAAAAAGAGTATATTGCTAATTATGCAGTGCATTATCATGATTTCTATGCAGTAGACTTAGATCATAAGTAGAAAAATTTGTCTTTCAGCAGTCTCAACCATTTCCATTTTAACCCAGTTTCAGAATTCTTTTTTTTTTTTTTAAGATTTATTTACTTGTGCATATAAGAACTGGGCTGTGAGCCAGAGGTGCTGTGGGTGAAAGGATTCACCAGAGAAAGTGGGGAGCAGAACAGGCAGATCTACTGAAATACACTGCTGAGGGGAGCAGCGGACTAGAGGGGAGAGGTCTGCTTCGCCATGTGGGTCTGCTCCCTGGCTGGCCAAGGATTGAACTCATGCTGCAGTGGCAGCAATAGCTTGATAGTGCTGTCTTTAACCCCTGTGCCAGCAGGGAGGCCCCAGCTCCAGGAATTCTGACATGCATATACATTAGTGTTGTTAAAACTACCCACTCATTTTGCACGTTCTTGAACAACAATTTGACCCAGTGAGGGGGAAATTTGATATTTGGGTGAAAACAAGAAGCCTTGCCTCTGCCATGATTCTATTTTAATTCTTAGTTTATACAGTAAAGTCCTAGATAGTCAATAAGACCTACCTTTCCTTATTAACTTATATTCACTATGAGACCATGTTGATCTTAATCTACAGCTTGGATTTGTTTACCGTTCTCTTTTTTAATTAGCAAGTTTTAAACATACACAATGTTTGAGTAATTACAATCTTACGAGGACAAACGTCGTTTCACCATTGTCACTTAGGTCCTTAACTTTTAGGAAAGTCAGATTCTGTGAATGGAAATGTTTCCATGACAACCAGGCAGTCAAGTTTTATAATATATCAACTCTTTTTAAAGACAGTTTTTTTGTTGCATGTTTAAAATAGAAATATTTTTATTTAATTAAAGTACATATAAAAAACAGACTTGTTTTATTCCTAGGCCTTAGGTAAATCATCCAGTAAATCATTGTTATCATATACATTTGATGGTATTAATAGGGAAAATATTAGCATATACTGTTGTTTCCATTCAAAAATATTTATATATCTATATAGTATAACTCCTTCATTCAGTATTTTTTGAAGACCTTTGTGCCAAGGTTTGTTAGTACTGCTATGGTTGTTTCTTGGTGGGGTCTCTAATATTTCCTTTCTGTTCTTAGTTTGATCAACCCTTCGGTTATTGTTTTTGTTCGTTATTTTATTTCTTCTTCCCTGGAAACTGGAATGTTTAATACTGGTCAATTTTGACAGACCATAATGGAAAACAATAACATTTGATGTCTTTGTACACTAATTTCATAAGCCTTATTCTCTAGTCATCCTGCTTTGTCCGTATAAAAACAAAATTTGGTATATATAATGATACCACACTTCAGTCTTTTCTGCTGTAGGACAAATTTTGAATATCAAGCAGGACTGAAGGTTTGTGAAACATACTGAGTAATCCAAGTTCTTTCTCCGGTTGTTGGCTGTCCACTAGAGGACAGCACTGCTTTTTTATCTGACTGCTTTGATCTCTGCAGGCTCTCAGCAGCATTTCATTGAAAAACAAATGTGGACTTCAGTTAATTTTTACACAAAAAGCATATTTGGATATTTCAGAGATAACCAAACTGCACCACTTATTGTTATTTTAAAACATTCTTTACTTAAGTTTCATTTAATTTCACCATTTGAAAGGTTAATTCATACAATGAATACAGTGGTTTTACTAATAGAATGATACAACTGTTTTCATGTAGAAATGAAAGAAAGGTATTCTTGGTGATTTTCCTTCTGGGTTGACAATTTTATAAGGAGTCAAAAAGAACAGGGTAAGAACTTATTTTACTATTTGTTTTTCTGTTCATAACCGACATCTCACCCTACCCCCCACCAAATAGACGATACCCTGGAATAACTGGAATGTTTCATGTCTTCTTTGAGAAAGTGCACTTGATTATTTTTAGCTTTCCTGTATAATGTGTTGTTGACCAGATTGTGTGAGGAATCATTTTTCATCCCTAACTTACGATGGTAACTTGTTTCTTATTTTAACTCTTCACATCAGAATGTTAGAGGAGAATACTGAAACAATGCTTGCTAATTTTTTAAAGATCTAGGAAAAAATATATTGCTTTGGATAAATTCTGTGAACCTGAGTCATTAAATTCATTCTTGATATTAATTCAGTGGTATAATGGGCTTGACTTTAAAATACAATCTCATTGTCAACAAAATGTATTTTTTTACAACTTATTAATTCTCTGCCTATTTAAAATGTTCTACTGTATTAACTCAAAGTAATAAGGATTTATCATTTTTAAATCTTTGGAAAATAATGCTCCATATCACCATACTTCAGTATTTGACATTAGGAGGCTTATTCAAACCACTATTTCTTATATATAATCATTGTGCGACTTCATTACACATTTGTCAACTTTGGACTAATTATTTTTATACAGCTAGGGCAGGGCACTGCATCTTGTGATCGTCTTTCTTACTAATAGGATTCTGTCTGCTTCAGCAAGCAGTAATTGAAGGCTTCATGTACAGAGTAGGGAAAAAAAAGTTTTAGCCTGAGTGGGCCATTGTCACAGCTTCTGGTAACCAGTAGAACAGAAAACATGAGAAAATTGAACTCAGAATAGAAAAATCAGAAACCAGGAAGACTATCCAAGAGAAGAAAAAGCATGTCTTAGAGAGCTGTTGCATTACGTGTGGCAAATATGATTCTGCTTAAAAGATTTTGTTTCTGAATACACTGGAGATTGAGCATCTGCTCAAATAAATATTTTTAAAGTCATATTGTCCTATTAACATTTCAGTTAAAATAACTGAGTTGTAGGATTTCTTTTCTTTCTGACAAAGACTATTCAACAACCAATATCTCACAAATGTAAAAAAATGTGGTTTAAAGCATGCAAGGGAATAAGCGTGTGTATTGTAGCTAATATATGTGTTCAAATTTGTTGTTGTCATTTGACCTGTTGTTATAATTGTGTCAAAAATTAAGATAAATTAACTTTTTTTTAGAAGAGTGGTATATACTTTCATTTAGATTTTGGGAATCAACTTATTTTGTCTTTTTCTTTATTCTTAAAAATTCTTATCAGGTATCAAAGATTAAATTCAATTGCTAAAGATAATAGACAAAAAGGCATTTAATAAGATGAAATCCAGATATGTCTGAACCATTTTACCTTCCCAGTTGGTGATTACAAGCAGCAAGTGCTTGGTGGTAAGATGAAAATGAAAAATTATGAAAAATACCTAGATTGTATCCTTTTAATAACATGGAGCCCATCATACGTAGGCAATACATCCTTAAATGATATCCACTTATTTGTTCTCATTTGTGGTGTTACTGGTGTTTGAGGTTGGTTGATCTCCCAATAGTCCTTCCCTATGTTACAACTCCATTCAAGGTTTTGTATTTTTCATTGCTGGTGTCTCTTTTGAGGGAATGTGGAGTAGGAAATCTTTAAATCTTTTTTTTAATCTTTGAAGGCATAAATTAAAGATAAATTTTGCCAAAGCATTGGTCAAGATGCTCTGAATCACAGAATACTGCAAAGTTAGATAATGACAAAAAATTTTCAAAGGGAAAAATCTTAAAATTTTTGAAACAATAATAAATTATATGCATGTTAGGTAAACAAGAAAAACCTTACTTTATTGATTGATAAAAGCAAACATTGAGTACATCTTCGCGTATGTAAGAGAATGTGTGTGATCTAGAATCAGAATGTTGATTTGAATTCCTTCCTAGCCAACCATTTCTCTAGCTGTGTGTTCCTGAGCAAGTGTCTTAACTTCAGTGAGCCTCAGTTCCCTCATCTATAAAGTGATCTGCCCCATAGAATGTAATGAAATAATACAAGTGTAGCCCTTAGTACCCACTGTACAAAATGCTTAATAAATATGGCTGCTGTTACCGTTATGGTGATCAGATACTTCATGTGCCTTCTGAAAAATTTTGTCACAATGTGATCTTATTTTGAGGCCAAGTACAGAGGTTTTGATATCAGCCATTGAATTTAGTATAAAAATATTTCACCTGTTTTTTTTTTTTTAATAATCAGTTTTTCTTACATCCAAAAGCTATTTGTTGTTTGTGCTCTTATCATTAACTATCTTTTGGATGTATTTTTTGGATGTTAAAGAATAGTCTGTTTTGAAGTTAAATCATTAATAAATTTTGGGGGAATGACTTTTGCTTTTCATGAACCAAAACAAACCAATTTTAGTCATGCTGTGTTCCAATTAAATACATCTTTTTTGAACTGTGAAATGAAAATGTCAGAACATCTGATCTTCTACTCTTCTGCAACATGTTTTGAAACATTGCTCACACCATTTTGTACCCACTTAGACATAGAGAATTAGTTAAAAATCAGTAGCTGATAATACCAACTAACAGATTTTATTGTTAGGATGATTTGCCTAGCATGTTTCCACTGCATTATAAGCAACTGCCTCTTCTTCCATGCCCCTGTTCTTTACAGTATTGAGAATTTTGTGATAATAGGATTTCAGAATTGTATACAAGACACTAATTTTAATCTCTGTAAACATATCGACACCAAAATTGACATTGGTCTCTGCTTAGTTTGTATTATTATAAAATCAACTCTGAAGTTTTTCATAGAAGAGAGGTCAAATGTGCCTTGGGGTTCTGCAACCCTGAAATTCAAACAAAAGTGATTTTGTGTTCCTATTCAGACATAATCTCCTTCTCTATGGTCCCAAGGCACAAGTGTTAAGTAAATAAAGGGACTAATAAGACTATTGTTTACATAATTATAACCCTGTCAGAAATAGTAACCTCTGTTGAAATATTTGAGTGAAGACTTGGTGCTGACCTAATCTGTGGGGAAAGTTGTATAAGTGGGTGATAATAGAGCTACCTGGTATCATCTGGTGATATAGTTTAACAGAAATACATAAACAGGATTCTCCAATGAAGAAGAACCTTTAAAATTTGGACAAAAGAAATGCATAAACTTGTGAGGAGTAATAGAAAGAAAGGTCACTTGGAGCCTGGTAATCTTTGTATTCCCTCAGAGATTAAATCAGGGTACCCAATTCCTAATCTCTTATGTGGCTATCTAAAGAGCGGATGGATATGTATGTTAAGAGCCTTGTAAAACCTCTTTAAAACAATTGTTTTGATTTCTTTTCCTAAACTGGTTACTTACAGTTGCTTCTTTCAGTAGAAAAAACTGCTCTGGCAAACTTCTTACACTCTTTGGAGAGAGTATACGAATAAGTGACTGGAAAGGTTTCTGACACAGTTTACCAGCAGCCCATTAGCTAGCATTTTAAAACACAACTTGAAAGTATTGATGTATTTTCAATTTAGTAAAATTAGCTCCTTTTTTTTTTTTTTTTTTTTTTTTTTTTGCTTTTGATGCATTTTCCAGTTATTGTTAGAAAACTGATTTTCATGATTCTTTTTGGGCCAAAAATGGTTTGTTGGGTTTTCTATTAAAAAAATTTAAAAAGAATCTAATGTGTTATGAGATTTTGGTGTCATTTTTTTTAAAAAAGCTCAAAAAAGAAATTACTTTTCATTTAAAGAAAATCTGCTTCCTGCTTAAGTGGCTAATATTTTAATTAAGTCGGGAGTGAAGTTTTTCTGAGTGTCTCCTGATAAACTCCCTCTTTTATGTTGATGGTAATTAAACAGATCCCTGAGGACACCGTGGGCTCTGTGCAAGGCCCATTCTAATTGTCAGACATGAGACACTGACCAGTTGGTTTGCTCTTGAATAGTCAGCAGCGTGCTGTCAGCACGGCAGTTTTATTTTTATGTATTGTGAGCTGTTGTCAGGGCTAACTGGGTGCCATTGTGGCTGAAGATGTTGCGCAAATTGAGGCAGATGGCTCAGATTCAGACACGTGTCACACAGAAAGGGGAAAGAGGATTGGCCCTGCAAAGTGGGGTCACAGCAGGTCACAGACCTGCTCTACACTTGTTAGTGTTTTCAAAAGCTCATGTGCAGCAACTTTGTTTTTCTCCAGTCATCCCTGCAATAAAACTCCCTCCCCCCCAAATGTGTGGAACATGCTGCATGTGGAAAATGGAGGCCTAGGAGGGTACCATCCTCATCCTTCATGTCTCTGGGGCTCAACTGTGCATGCAGAATGAATTAGCAGGATTGACAGAAGTTCATTGTGCCTCCAACGGCTTTTCAGTCAATTGCAGTGCTTAAAAGGCTAGTTTTGCTTTTAATTCCATGTAATTACTAGGTTTTCATGTCTTGGAATTTAGTAATGGAGCCTTAGACCTCAAGTTTCCTCTATTATAGTCTAAAGCAAAAAGAAGGATCTAATGTTCTGAACACTTAAAAATATTTTAAAAGGAGTGTGATGGTGTGCTTGGCTAGCATGGCTTTGTTACATGTTATCCACATTAGAAACATTGAATTTGAATATTTTAATATGTGAATTCATTGAAACTTAAGAGTTTTGTAATGTACATAAAATTATCTAACATTTTGCATAATCACTTTCAGATATGAGGAATTAAAATTTCAAGCTCTTTGAGAAAGGTACCTTTTTGTCAACATATAGCAATTTATTTTAAATGGCATGGTGAAGTGTTCAATGTCAAATGAATGAATGACTCCCAAATATATAGTAATGGAGAATTATTCACATGCATCTATTTCTCAAACTAATAAGTAAAATAGACTTTCCATTCCTATTCTAAAGATGCACTAAAATTACCTGCTTGTGGTAAGCATGGTGCTGGACAGTTGATTGATTTTTCAGAAGAATGCTTGGTTTTGGGTCTTTGGCAATAGGGAACCTATAATAGTTATTGAGGAGAAATGGGGGTTATTTTAAACCTATTTGAATTTATGCTCTCTTTTTTCCCCTCTCATTGATAAAAGGTCTCTTTCTCGCTCTCTTATTTTTTTCTTTCAGGTTTGCAGCTAAAACTGTGCACAGTGGGTCACTGATGCTAGTCACAGTGGAACTGAAGGAAGGCTCTACAGCACAGCTTATCATAAATACTGAGAAAACTGTGATTGGTTCTGTTCTGCTGCGGGAGCTGAAGCCTGTCCTTTCCCAGGGGTAACCTGCTTACATCTGGACTTCAGAATCTGGCACACAACAAAAGTGCCTGGCATCCACTACTGCTGCCTTTCATTTATAATAATAGCCCTTCCATCTGGCTGTGGGGGAAGAATACACTCTTGACATTCTTGTCTCCTGCTTTAGAATGCTAGTGTGTATCTATCATGTATGCAATACTTTTCCCCCTTTTCGCTTTGCTAACCAAAGAACATATATTTTACTGTCAGTTATCTCAACTCTTAAATCCATGTGGCATATTCCCTGTCTTGCCACTTCTGGCCTTCTCGTCTTCCTTCTCTTTTCAACAATGATGGACACGAATTGGATATTTAAGGTTTATTGGAAATCATCTTCCCTCCCTCTCTAAGCTAAAATTAACCTAGAAATAGTCTAAATGACCTCTCAGCTTGGTGGGTGAAAATGGTACAACATACTTTTTGGTATTAAATACAAAAACAATAAGATCTCTCTAAAATCTTGTATGAATTTTGTGGTGTTATAATTGATTATTGACAGCTGTCATCATTAAATTATCTCTGCATAAGATAAAATAAACTAGCATATGAATAGCATTTGAGTTTGCATTTTTAATGAGAAATTGTTTATGGTCCTAAAGTTCATATGCTGAGGTTTCTTTAAAGTAGGTATTTTGAGTATTATGCAGGAAAGCAATGGGCATTTAATTGGTGAAAGAAAAATTACTTTCAAACCAGTAGATTTTATAATTGTGATATAAAGTAGTTAGGATGGGGGTGGGGGAACAATATGTTTAATAACAAACAAAAATCTTCATGTTCTAAAATAAAACATCTCTTCCCATGCAACTTAGATATATTGGTAGAGATCTAATGTCAAGGCCTATTACATCTACTGAATAAATTCTTTGAATCTTATCATTCCTTTACAAATCTTGATGTCCACTTTGATGGATTGAAATGCCTTTGGAAACTAACTTGTATAAACTTAATTGTAGAAATTTTAAAAGCTAGTTAAAAGAGCAACATATTACCACTTTCCCTTAGAGTGTTTATTTGTTAACTTAAGCAAAATTTTGTTAAGATTCTCCTATAATCAGAAAAGTTCTTTTGTAACATTTTCATATCTTTTTAAAAGCAGTTGAAATTGTATTACCTTTCTGATACAAGGTAATATATGATAGTATGTGCTAGTCAATTTCCTTTGTCTAAAGCTATATAATGATTTTTAAGTATATAGGAAGAGAATATACATTAATTGAAACATCATAGAACAAACATAAAGGATAAATTTAAAAAAGCAGTGAAACTCTCTTGGAACATATATATTGAGAAAACAAAACAGACTATGGAAAAGTTACCAAGTGTTCAAGCTTGTGAACTGGAGAGAGCAAACAGGATGGCTAAATTTTCCTGCTCCTAAAATAGAGCAGTGAATCTGAGCGAAGAGTATTGCTCTGTAAGTCACAGATTCTCTTCACTCTGGAGCCTTCTGTGCTCTCATTACATTGACCCCCAGAAGCACCTCTGTAATTGCAGCCCATTGACATTTCTGTTATTCATCCTATTTCTCACAGCTTCGTAACTTTGAATTTTTAATTCAATAACTTTGTAATGTTATAAAGAACTTGACAGGCTAAATACCTTCTTTCTGAAAAACATACTTATTGTCAGCAAAGAAGAGATGGAAGTTATGTGTGATACAGAGGTTTCTATATCTCCTCAATTAGGGCACTCATCTTTGAAAATCGGACGCATCTGCATGTTTTTCAAACTAAGGAACTTGTTTTTTTTTTTTAAACTAATAGAACTTTACTTTTGGATAAGATTTTTGACTGCTAACTTTTTATTTAAAATCTCTGTTACATCAATAACATAATGTAGTATACTAACAGTGGAAACCATTTAGACTTCAATAACTTACCATTAAAATAGTTTCCACATAAGAGAAATTAGGAAAATGGCCAAAATCCCAAGCTTAATGCATAGATTTGTTGTGTTGGTTTTTTTTTTTTTTTTTCCTTTTTTGATACAGTGCTTCAGAGTTCCTTGTCTTTTTTTTTTTCCTTTGACTTTTTTATAATCCATGATTATCTTTAAATTGTCCCAGTGAGCCGAGTTAGTCAATGCTAAGTTCTTAATTCCAGCTATATTTTTTCACTTTAATGCCCACTTAATGAGACATTTTATGTACACCAATCTTGAGGAATGACTCTCATAGTATATTTCAGACTGAGCTTCATTGTTCATATCACAATACATTTATTTATTATTAGAAAAGAAAGCTTTTAATTCTGAAGAGACTGTTAGCAATGAACTTATAGAATTAAAATGCTGGATAATTGCCCTTCCCAATAACTATTTGCAAACATTTGAGTAACTTTTTTTTAAAGATTTATTTATTTATGCATACAAAAACTGGGGTACAGGCCAGAGTTGTGGAAGGGGGGTGAGAGGATTCACCAGAGACAGAGTGGGGAACAGAACAGGCAGAATGACTGAAATACACTGCTGAGGGGAGCAGCAGGTGGGACAGGAGAGGTCTGCTGCACCATGTGGGTAGCTCCCTGGCCTGGGATCGAACTCTTGCTTCAGTGGCTGTGGATAGCTTCAGAGGTTGCATCTTAACCCCTAGCAACACCAGAGAGGCCCCATTTGAGTAACTTTAATAGCTTGTGAAGTTTGCCCCATGTAACCACTGTTTCTGTTGTTAAACATTTAAATTTATATTAGAAGACAATCAAAACTGATGAATGACATAAAGAAGGTTTAAAAATAAAAAACTGCAACAACTAAAGGAAAGTCTAAGCTCTTTCACCTTCTTTCCCTCTTTGTAATCTTTCTGACCTTTATAGGGAACTTTGTTGAAAGAGGGAAAAAATCCTCTTTCCACATAATGGGTGAGGGAAGGAAGCTCTATGTTATAACACAAAATTAACAGTCTTCCTATTTCCTTTATGTTTAAAGACTGCATTCACCCAGGAATATAAAGAGCTGCAGTAACCATCACCAGGGGTATGATAAAATAGAAGATGTGTTCTAAACCCTAAGAAAACTACAATCCATTTGCCAATCAACAAAGATAGGGCAATATGCACATTGCTAAGTCAGCCCTGATTTGCAAGCAAATTTTGCTTAATTAGAAATACTTAATAACCTCCTCCTCTGCCTCCCTCCATTTGCTTCGCCAAGTCAAGCAACTTTAAATATTCAACCCACAGAGACTCACTATAGTCATCTCTTCACTGCCACCTACTCTCTCCCCTGACAGTAGCAGACCAGCCGGTCACTGGGTGCACATACCTCTTTTGTTCTTTCATCTGTGGGCTGTCAGTTCATTGAAAGACAATTACTTTTGGACTACGTACTTGCTTGTATTTTTTATCTTTCTCTTTCCCTTCTGCTTTCCATCTTGACCTATTACCGCAGAAAAGGTTTCATGGTCACTTTCACTCTCATTAATATTTTAGAGAAATAAGGGCCTCCCCTGGTGGCCCAGTGGTTGAGCGCTGGGCTGCAAAGCTGCCTGCAGCCTCTGCAGCACCAGTTCGATCCCTGGCCACTGGCGAGGGTCCCACATAGTGTGACAGACCTCTCCTGCTGTACCCGCTACTCCCCTTAGCAGTGTATTTCATCAGTCTGCTTGTTCTGTTCCCTGCTCTGGCTCTGGTGAATTCTCTTACCCTCCCATGCTTCTGACTGTACCCAGTGCTTGCATAAATAAATAAATAAATAAATAAATAAATAAATAAATAAATCTTTTTTAAAAAATATTTTAGAAAAATATAAAAAAGTCAAGTTTATGATGATGTTATAGTCTCTATGAATGAACATTGTGTTTAACAGAAAAAAATATATACCCTGAGATAGACCAGAATATTCTTTTCTGAATCTTCAGTCTCCTCTTTATGTGACTTCCACACAAACAGCATTCAACACAACTGAATGAATGTTTTACTCTCTTCTTGTTTTGGAAAGACTTTTAATTTTTATTTATTTTTTGCCACTACTCAACAGCATATGGCAGAAGCAGAATTTTAAGATCTGACCTGGCAAGTTAACCACTAGGTATAATTGTTTTTGGAGGAAAATGTTTCAGATTTCACATGATTGTTAGACCAACAAACTTGGAACACAGCCATTTGAAACCTAAAATGGTTTCTGGGAAACACTGTGAAGCATTTGTAAGATTAATGGTCAAACAGCACCAGTAAGAGCTGTTGGGTCCACAGAAAGAAATGAGCACTGAGATCAAGAGGTCTGAGAAGCTTTAACTGAGGCAATGAGGTTAGCTGCTTCTTCAAAATGGGGTGGCATTTAGAAGAAAAGAGTTTCCAGGAGTGGGGAAAAAAGGAGGATATATTGTTTGAAGGCTGTACCTTAGAATGTTTTTAAAATACCTTTGCACAGAAAACAACATTGCCCATACATCAAAAGGTCGTGTGTCCCCTTCCTCTTCTTGCCCTCATTTCTCCTGTTTCCCTTCACAGTCTCTCTTCTGAAGCCATTCCTAAAGTTTCTACTTCAATAGCCTAATAGCCTATGATAATTTGAAGGAGAAATGAATGTTGAGATTTTGTGGATGGAGCTATATGCACTTGCAGACACTGAAGAGGATTCAGAACTACAGAACTACAGGTCAAAAAACACAAAGTTTGTTGGTTTTACTCTCTTTCTAGGTCAGTTTTAGGTATTTCCTTAAGGATTTTAGTTGTCTCCTGTGCTTTTGCAGGTTCTAAAATGAGCCTTTAGGACTTAAAATGGCTAAAGAATATGAAATTCCATTGGTGTCTCTTTACTGGCTAACTGATTGTGAGTTGAAGTAATCTCCCCTCACAAATACCTTTCTTTGGAACAAGTTTTATGTACATAATAACATGTTTACTTAATTCCTAACTAGTTTTATAAATATTTGCACCAAAGACACCAAGCCCTAAAACTCAAGTATGGAATTATTCCAGTGGACCCAAGCCTGTCTTTAATGATATCCTAGGTAGGATGCTAATTTCTCATCTGCAACCATGAAGGCCAGAGACACAAAAGATCAGGCTGATCAGACTTGACTCTAGAAAAAGCTTTATTCTGAGATCTGCAGATGTTTAGAAAACCTCACCTAGCCAGTAGATAATTCTTCCAGGAGACTCATTCACAGCAGCAGCAGGCCTTGAAGTCTGCTGATGCTACATGGGCACTTGGAGAAATCAGGGAAGCCTCACCTTGTCCTCCCTTCTGTAAACTGGCCTGGGAGGTATGGGTGTCAAATGGAAAGAATCAGAACATGAACTCAAACTGTAACCAAGATTCAACTTCTCTTCCCAGGTAAGAATCACTTTTTTTAAGCAATATGATGATTGAGGACTTATCAGGTCAACTATCTCCGTGAATAAGAGTAAGGAATTGTTAAGATGATGGCCCATTCTGCCTTTGCAAAGTAGTTAAGAAAGATTGTATGAAGTGAGCCCCCCTATTACACACCCTGTTTATATTGAGTTCCTTATTGTATGCTTATTCTCCTCTGTTAATTAATTGCAAGGTTAGGAATGAGACAAGGATAAGGTGTGAGCTCAAGCATGCTCCCAGGGGACAGCTAATACAGAAGTTTGAGGAAATGAATATCCTCCCCACTGCCCCTTAAGATTTGATGTTTGAGCCTTTAAAAAAAAAATGCCACCATGGAAAGCCCTCTTACTGGCTGAAACCCCCATCACCCAAGGGTACTCCTTCCTGACCCCAGAGCCTCCATTTTGTTAGGGCATCATGAAAACCACAGGGCCTAAATGGAAATATTTTGCAAACAAAGTTACGGGTAGCTCAGTTTTCTAATTGAAAGTAATTATGATTTCTGTGCTGTGGTGTAATTACCTAAAAAAAAAAATGTTATTTGATGATTAAGATTCTGGAGTGAATTGTGTTCTTTGGGCTCCTGCTCCGTTCCTCCATCAGGGACTTGGTTTCAGCGGTGTGCAGCTGCTGGAGTTGATTTACAGTGCTGCGGCTGTGGCTGGTCATAAATAAATCCTCTTATATAGTTGTTATGAACACCTGTTAGATCATCTGTCAGCAAAGCGCTGTTCACATTTATCATGGTGCGGTAGTTATTTTACCTCAATCCATTTCCAACTGACTCAGCCTCCATCGCTGGATTACTATTACCACACCATAATCGCTCGTTCCCACTCCATGTTACAACTTGCAGATAAAAGATTTCACTACTTGGCCAAATTTCATAAATAAAGGAGCAGTTCAGTGCAGTAAAAGTTTATTTTTGTCATCATTTGTCACCCCATTATTCTATAAATCAAATGGAATAGCACTATTGCCAGCTCAGGCGTTGCTGTCAGCCTTAGGCATGGAAATGGTCTGTTTCTTCCTTTTAGATGAGATGACATGTCTTTCAGACTTAAATGGCTTATGGCTTTGTTTCACCCATTTTATTTTATTACCCCTCCAGAAAAATCCCTGGGGAACAGAAAGACTCAAAGAGTGAAATGGAAACAAAACACAGCCTAGTATGCTGCCGGGCTCAGTGAGCTGCGTGCCTCCCCCTTCCACTCATTAGGAACTTGACCAGCACCCACTACACACTGAATCTGTGGCTGAGGATGCTTTTCATAAACTTCTAAGGAGGCTATAGTTTCTACTTTGGAAAAGCCATTACAATGTGGAGTTAGAGATATTGAAATACCTGACTTATATCCCTGGAGATCCTTGCAATTTGGCAGGCTTTATGCAAAGAAAAGACAAACTGGTTTATTTTCTAAAATGCAGTTTAATGGCTCTGAGGCTTTGAAAGGGAATGGTCACCCCTTGCAAGCATCTTACCCCTGGAGGTTTGTCATCTATAGAGGTTTGGAAGAAGTGTCAAGATTTATTAGCAAGTTGTGAACTCTGGCTCAGGCTTAAGTCTGTGGAAAGCAATGTCCCTTGGTTAAAAGGAAGAGGACAGAAAAAGCTGAAGGGATGGGGTAATAGAAAAGGGTTTATAGTTATTATACTTCCAAGTCGGTTCTAATTCAAGTTACATTCTTCATAGTCATTATGTAACTCATAAATTCAATAAAGTGTTTTACTGTTACTATAAAAATGACAGGAGGGGGGTTTTATGTTGTAAGTTTCGTTAGTTGCTCTTCCTGTTTTATGTTGAAGTTCTCAGGCCATTATATCATTAAACTCCTTGGAGTCTGAAGGGCTGAGACCCCTCCGTTTCTTGCCTTTTGCACACCTGGCCCTGTCCACCCCGACTGGGCCAGGCCACCAGATGCTTAGAGCCAACAGGCAGGCAGGAGTCTTTGTATCTGTTATTTCATGAAAAGCAACTTCAGCCTAAGCAGATGTGTACTGAGAAGTGGAACAGTCTAGAATGGGAGGGCTTCTTTAGATAGACTAGTCAAGGGATTCTAAATATCCAGAGAAAGCCTCCTATACATCTGGAGAACTTGCTGAGTGGGGTGTAAGGAACCCAGCAACTGCTCTTAATATTGGTCGTGGCCCCAGGCTCTGCTAACTTGTTCATCTTCCCATAGCTCTATGACCTTGATGAAGTTCTAAGCACATTTAGAGTTGGGATATTACTGGGATATTGCCTTAATATTACGGGGGGGGGGGGCATTGAAAGGAAACACCACTTCTTTGGTATCTTTTCTTCAATTGCAGAAGAAGCAAAGGGCATTCC
The DNA here is from genome assembly GCF_014898055.3 of Talpa occidentalis. NCBI lineage: Eukaryota > Metazoa > Chordata > Mammalia > Eulipotyphla > Talpidae > Talpa > Talpa occidentalis. Next base: position 92,759,858 of record NW_023604972.1, on the reverse strand, counting down.
TGCTCTAGAAAACTTTGCTTTCTCCAGATGTTTGTTTTGAACAGAATATCCACATGGAAACAGCAACTACTAATTCTCTGGCCAGAGTGCATCAAGGCCTTAATCTAAAGCCTCCCATCCATCCAGCTGTCTGGCATTTGCTATTATAGGGCACCAACAGAGAAATGAGGCTGTGGCTTTATCACTGCACCCTGGGTGACAACTTGATTTTCTGCTTTCACCGCAGGCAGCAGCAGCCCAACATGATGGGGCTGTTAATTTGTGCATTTCATGGTGTCTGTCAGGGGGGCTGGGAGAGGAGGGTTTCAGGGGGAAGGGAATGGAGCATGTCCCAGCCGCGGAAGCACCTGTCTGCATTGACGGCACAGAGCACTTCTTATTAGCGTGCAGGTCTCTAAATGCAGCCTGGGGATGACAGCCTGGCATCCCAGCACCCACACACTGTGACAGGCGCCGGCAGCCGGTCCCATTGTTTGCCCTTGATGAGCATGTCATTAATGGAAATGGAAGAAAGTGAGGGCCACATCAGTATTCAAATAGCCTCTATTCTCTCTGCCATTCACCCGGCTGGCTCAGCCTGCTGCAGATTTCCTTCTGCAGGCTCCTCTTAGACTTTTTTTAAAAAACAGATTTATTCCTATTGCATACAAATCCTTTCCATGTTGTTCCTGGTTTCTTCCAATCCTGTGTTTACACCCACCTCTTTAGACTGGATTTAGCCAGATCAAAGGAGATTTGGGTTCTTGTATATTGCAAAGGTCTAATTAGCAAGTTCATGCTGTTTGCAGCCACAAAAATGCACATAGCCATCCAGGAGTCTATTTCCTGTGCCTCCTGAATCCTGCACCTCTGGGGAGATGATGGCTGCTCTGGTGTCTACACTTGGAAATATCTGATAGACCTGGGTTGCACAGAATGTAGAAAACTGACTTATCTGAGAATGACTGGGATGGGAAACAATAGTTCCCCAAGCTTAATAAATTAAAGAGAAGTTAAGGAAAGTGCTCAACAGTGCGTTTTGGTTGGAAAGAACTGTGTACTGCACATGATTATTTACAGCCAAGAAGAGAGTGACTGGATCCTAAATACATGTTTCGGTCCCTCAGACCCTGTGTTGGTCTGTTTGCTTAATAATGTAATTAGTGCTCAGAGGGAGAATATTGACGCTGCTGCCAGCAGTCACTGCTCTTCTGTGCGTTTCTAAACCGTTTCTATTGCCCACTTGGCTTTTGCATTGCCTCAGCTGTGAACACACTCCTCCCCAAACACACCTTAGTGCCCCTTCCCCTAATAAAAACCCAATTCCACTTCCCTATGCACACACTATCCAGTCCTATATTTGAAGATTCACATCTCACACATGCAGGTGGAATGTTCCTGCATGAAGGCAGCAATGAAAGACCACCTCTAATTACCTTCTTTTAGTAAGGAAAGGTCAAAAGAACTGCTTGCTGTGCATTTCCCTAGCTCTGTCCCTTATCTGGGACATATTAATCTGTCAGTGCCTAGGGTCCTGACTTCCTCAGACACCACCCATCGTCCACTGTGGTCTTGCTGGAGTCTGAAAATAATGCAAACATCTCTGCTAGGTGCCTGGAAATGGAACTGGGGCTAATACCTCAACAATGCTTTTCTCTTCTTGCCCCATCCAGATATGAACAATACTTACTTAACTAAGTGAGATAGTCTCCTGGAAATACGGAAACTGAGATAGGGACCCATGTCTTTCTCGTCCAATATTACCATCTCCTTGTAGTGTGGCAATGCTGTGGTCTGGCACACAATGGGTACATGGATTGGGTTCCTATCATAACCCTCTATAAATTGGGGGAGAGGGGCTCGGAGAACAGATTACCTCAGGTATCTATCTGACAACCTACAAAAAAATAAATAAATAAAAACCTAAACCTCCTCCAGTAGGAGCCCAGAGGGGTGATTATGGTTTAAAAAGCCAAGTCATAAATTGGACTTTCTCTACTCACTTGCTTTGTAGCTGAGGAAATCCACAGAGGGCAATTTAAAAGGAAAAGAAACAGGCTGAGAAAAAAATCCCAGTGCTGTAGTGTCAGAGTGATGGAAAATAATTTTCACATTTGATTAATTATTAAGAGATCTGTTTAATAAAATATATAGAGAGCATTTTGTCTCTCCACAATCGTTAGTATGACCCAAGACCCCTATTTTGGAGGTGAACAAAAAGCTATTGAGGTATAACAATAAATTTTGTCCCCAAGGGTTTTTGCAGAAGTGGCCACAGGACTGTCCTGACAGATTTAAGGCAGAAATCCCACAGCTGACACTGAAACGTGTCAAATCCAGTGGCTTCCATTGGCAGGTCCTACTTACCAGTCTCATCAGACATGAGAATAAAGCAAAGTCATTGACCTAGAAACAAAATGTATTGGTAGGGGTTCTTCCTTCTTGTTTTATTACTATTTTTTTTTTTTTAGAAAATCATATCCCTATAACATAGGGTCAAATGTTTAGTATTCCTGGTAACATTTCAAATGTAGAAAGTCTTCAAGGAATTCTTTCTTGAATATATTATTTAAAAAAAAAAAAAACAGTTTCTCTGCCCATGACTATTTTATTGGAATTTAAATATGAGCATCTAAACCTTATGAGGAAATATCCTATTAGAAGGAATTGGGTTTCCTTTCTCCCCAGGAGGAGGAAATGTAATTTTATCTGTAAGATTAGTATCTTGAGTCTATTTTATTGAACCTGGTGAATTCAAACAAATTTAAAGGTAGCTTCATTTAATTAGTTATATGAATATACATATTAATTTAAAAGATCTTAAATAGGCATTTCCAAGTTTGGATTTTTCATGCACTCTTATTTGCCAGTTATTTTCAATGATGCCTTAGGCTACACATACATGCAGAGAAAAGTGATCAGTATCAGGTGTGGAGATGCTGAGGCTGCTATGGCCCCACTTTCCCTCTGTGCTCTCTCCTACTCCTGCCTCTTCTCCTTTCAGGTGGAGGTTCCTCTGGTGATGGTAGCCATGAAACCACCCCTAATTTCTTTCTCATCTTTCAGTGAGAAAGGACAGGTCCTATTCTGTGGCACTTTCGCACTTCTGGAGATTGCAGGCTATACTGCATGGGCCAGAGTGGAGTTGGTGGCATCACCTTCCAGAAGGGCCTACAGCTCGTTTCTGAACCTCCTTCCATTGCCTGTTTTGCAGATAGATTCATCAAACATTCTGAAAGGAATTTCAGAGCTTTTGGCCTGCAAATATTTTATTCTGCCAGCAGCAGCCACTCTAGAATTGAAAACAGAGCAGGGAAAGCATATTTCAGGGATGCAGTAAGGTTTGATCTTTCAGTTAGTTACTAATCCTTACCCCCATCACCTCCCATGCTGGTGATAAGAGGAGGTGATGTTGCCTCATCCCCAGCACTGTTACTTATGGTATGTTGAACAAACAAGCATAAGAGGCATTCTCTTTGGACCTTCAGAGAGCAGAAAAATTTACAAGATCCAGAAAGAACAGGGAGGGAAAAAACCTATTTTAATATTCACCTTTTATTATTTATCTCATACCTTGATGATTATACTTGTTTTCTAATGTATTAGTATATTGGTACAGAACAGTAATTCATATACATGTACAGTATGTGTATTCCATTAAGTAAATGAATGATAATATATAATTAATGATCCAGGTATATAATTTATCATTCATTACAAGTAGTAATACATGTGTGTAATATGATACATGTATTATACTATACACTCAGCAGCACATGAATATGATTTACAAACATGTATACATTGTAGTCTACTCAATCAATCTGCCTGGAGACCATAGGCCTGCAGTGCAGATCTTAATCTGCACCCTCTGTGCTGCCAGGACACCAAGCCCAGCTTGGTGCTCAAAGTGGCTGGTTATTTTCTCCATATCTGTGATTTGATAAGAGTGGGCAGAGAGGCCTCTCGAGACACCAGGAAGTTATTTCCACTTCTTGACTATATTGAGACTTATCTTGGCTTCTCCCACCCCTCACCCTTTTTTTCCTCAGGACCCTTAGAGTAGAACATTCAAAGTTCAGCCACTTTAAGAGCAGAAGGAGGAGGGAGATTCTCCCCTGAGCAGGTTCACTGTGCTGGGACTAATTACAGCCCACTTTGGTGAAGTTGGGAGGTCAGGCACAGCCTCTGTTGGATGGAGGAAGGAGGGGGCCATGCAGAGGGTGGGATGGCATCTGGATCCATCTCATTAGGAGTGAGGAATGACTCGTGATTCACAAAAGGTCATCGCCTACTGAGGTAGATAAATTACCTATAAGCCTTCAGCAGATTTGGAGGACCTATTTGGTAAGGAAGTTTTCATTAAATCAAAGATTTTATGGCTTCTATTTTGTTGCATAGGAAAAGGGGAATAATTAGTAAGTGATGAAATAAGTGCAGGGAATAAAAAAGTGTAATGTTATTCTAATAGGCCTTGTCTTGGTCTTTAACTTTTCACTTGCAAGCAGCATTATTTTTTAACTCAGATGTATAAAAATCATCCACACTGAGAAAGTGGAACCAATTGCAGTTAAACAATTGAGGGGAGCACTAACCAATAATGGGATAGGCTTTAAAATGCCATAAATATTGTTCCTTTTTATTGTGTTTGATTTTTGATGATTCTCATAACCCACTGCTTAAAATTAAATAGACATGTTCTTAGGTATTACTCAAATGCACTTTAGAGCTAAACAATATAAAGCCAAATACATATATCTGCCACAAAATTGCCTGTTAGATGAGTTTCTCAGATGGGGCCCTATTTTTCTACTGACATTTCCATCTTGGGAGGCCCCTCAGATTGTAACAATAGTAACACTAGAATTAAAATTTCTCTAAGGGTGAATTTAAGTTAATCTATTGGGGTATCGCTGAAGCTTGTAAATTAGGCAGATTTTCGTGGAATAACAAACATTGGAGCCTCTCTGTCAGTTTAATGTTTATCTTCCTCACATTTATATGCCACAGGGATTTCTTTTTCATAGGATTCCTGCCTTTTTGCCCCCAATTAAATATGCTTTGGAGAAGATTTGTACTCTGGAGAGATTCACAGGCTATAAGAAGTAAATGGTAAACAAAAATACATGGAAAACAGCTAAGTGGGAAAGAAAAAAACACTTGATTCACACTGATTATGCCTATTTTTTTTTAAACAATATCTTCCACTGATGGAGGGTTTCCATGCTTAGTCAGGCTGATCTTTTTTTTTTTAATTTATTTATTTATACAAGCACGGGTATAGTCAAAAGTGCAGGAGGGTGAGAGAATTCACCAGAGCCAGAGTGGGGAGCAGAACAGGCAGACTGACAAAATACACTGCTGAGGGGAGCAGCAGGTGTGGCAGGAGAGGTCTGCGTACCATGTGGGACCCTCGCCGGCAGCCGGGGATAGAACCGGTGCTGCAGAGGCTGCGGGCAGCTTCGCAGCGCTCAACCGCTGCGCTACCAGGGGAGGCCATAGGTTCATCATTTTTTAACCTACATTTTCTCCATTTAATCTCATTACAGCCAGGTATTTGAAGGACTAGCATCACAGATGAGGGAGCTGATACTCAAGAGCAGTTAGCCATAAGTCACAGAGCCAGAGCAGTGTAGCCAGGCCTGGGGCAGGATCAGTCTAGCAAGAAAATTCCCTGCAAGGGAATTGAGGCTCCCAGAGGGGAAGAGAAAAAAAGTGGAGAATGAGAGCAGTGGGCTGTGGTGGAGTATGATGGGTGCTTTGGTGTGGTAACACCACCAGAAGGGGGGACGCCTATACCTCTTAATCATAAACATCTCCTTAAACCAAAGTTACCTCAAAAAAAATTTCTCTGCAGGAACAATATCTGATGAGAAAATTTCAGGTCACCAAAAGAGATAAAGTGCCCAGCATGGTGCTTGGAGTATCTTAATCATTAATTAATTGACATTACTACTTTATAGGAAGATCTGCATGGGGGGCAGTCCCCGTGATGAGCTAGGAAAGGATGTGAGTTATATAAGGTCATAAAAAACTGCAAACATTTTCACGATAAGTCCATGGTGGACAGCAAGGGTGACAGGGCTCCAGATGATCAGCTTTTTGGATTTTCCGACTCTCCCCTTGCCCAATTTCCTCAGTTCTTTAGCTAATATAATTTTAATAGTATTAAATAATGCCATTCTCAACCATTTCTCCCGGGAGACTATTCCACTCAGTAGTAGATCTCACTGTGAGGGCACTTTATGAATAATTATTTACCAGCTTCCCCCCTAAATTTCTTCCCACTGGAACACTATGAATCTTGAAATTGAGCAAAAGGCAAAATTCCTGGCTTGTGACCGCAGGGATGGCAAATGAACGCCAGAGGAAGTAGGTGTGTCCTTGCAGTTTTCCCACTGTCCGAGAATAACACTTTTCTATCAAATCTTTTAGAAGTGGAAAAAGTATATACTGAAGAAGCAATTACCTTTCATTTGTATGAAAAAAAGTTTTAATAGTTTACAGGGCCCAAAATAATCTACAGAATCTTACCAAATAACACAAAAACCTAAAATAACACTAGCACATCCTACGGCAGGACTAAGTGCCCCGTATGTAAAGTAGTCCCCTCGGAAGGATCTGGGCGCCGCCCTCTCACGGGCAAGGCGGAGGCCGCACGCCGCTTCTGCGAGGACCGTTCTGGACACGCCTCTTCAGATTTCTTTCCGTTTGTGAAAACAGATATTAATGAAGGTCATTCAAAAACTGAAGTGGCTTACCTCAGACTTCCAAAAGCAGGGCATGCCAGTACTTGATTTGACAGTCCAGTGAGTGACGTCAAGCTCCTGACGGCCGGGACCGGTTTCTTCAGAGAAACTTTTTTTTTTTAAAGATTTATTTTTATTTATACAAGAGCTGGGGTCCAGGCCAGATGCACAGGAGGGTGAGAGGATTCAGCAGAGACAGAGCGGGGAGCAGAACAGGCAGACTGACGAAATACATTGCTGAGGGGAGCAGCGGGCGAGACAGGAGAGGTCTGCCGTGCCATGTGGGACGCTCGCCCGGCGGCCGGAATCGAACCCGCGCTGCAGAGGCTGCTGACAGCTTCATAGCACGGCGCTCAACCGCCTGCGACACCAGAGAGGCCCTTCCTCAGAGAAACTTTGTGAAGAAATCAGGGGACCTGACTGTCCCGTAAGGTCCCTCTGCCTCTAACTCACCGCCGCTCAGCGCGACACTGCCCGCCACCCAGGGAGCAGCACTGCCAGGCTTGCGGGGGGACCCCAGGCAGAGGAAAGGCCCCTGGTAAGTCGTGCCTCTTCTTACTGTCCGTGAACCCTATGCAGTACTGGGGAGTTCTCCAGTCACTTCCCGAGCGACCCCGTCCCCTCGTTTCTTCAAGGGTCGGAGCCTGCCGTCTGTGACTTCTCCCACAGACACAAGAAAGGTAGCTCCGGCGGTCTCCAGTCAGATTTACCAAGGGATAGTGGAGGTTCCTGAAGCTCTGAAGCAAAAGGTATCCTAAAAAAACCACTTACAGAAACGTAATGACTCCTGGGAAATCTTCTAGCTCAACTCTTCTGCCCTTGGAAAATTAGCATTGCATTAACCTTCCTTCCTCTTATACCCTGTTTTGAAAAGGTAGTAGTTCGTTCATTTAAAAATGTAACGAACATCCTATTTGTGTTTACTTTTTATACCACAAACAATGCACTTGGTATTGAGTTGAACAGGGCTCTGAGGGAAAATACAATTAATGAATAGTCACAAGGTTGCTAATCTGATCAATGCTGGGTGATAGGACATTTAATCTGATTGTCTGTGACCACATTGCACAGAGCTTGTGGCAGCAGAGGATCGCACTGGCCTGCGGGGAGCATTTGTGGACTGTTAATTATTTGGGGGCGGGGGTGGTGGTGTCAATAGACATAAAGAGGAGTGATGCAGGGAGGAGGCTGGCTGTAGGAATCACACTCAGGGAGGTTATCCCATAGCCAGTGCGGCGCTTCTGATGCCTCTAACCGGCGTATAGCCAGAGTCACAAAGAAAATGAGGACCAAAAATAACCTTAACAAAGCCCATATCGCATTTGTGTAGGCTGGTGAACCACAGCCAGGGAACCCACACATGAGTTATGGAAGACCAGGCCCATGGAGCACAAGGAGGACTCCTCCCTGTCACTGCTTGTGTATTGCTGGATGTCCTGGGTGATCATCAGTACATATTTCTGCCTAAAAACATAGAGACCATTGTGCTAGCTAGGGATTAAAACATGCCAAATGTCAATCTGTTATAGGACAGGGAGAGGGGCAGCCCAAACCCCGCAAACCTGCCTATTCTAAATGGGTTCGGCCATCCGCCGCATCAACACAAAACACATGAGACTAATGGGAAGGATCTTTAATAAAACTAGGAAACAATACAGGTAAGGCAAAGAGTCTGGTTTCTAAATGAAGCACCCAAAGTTACCCGTCCCCTCGTGGGTAAAAGTCCATCCATATGGGATCGGCCCTGAACAAGGCCCCAAAGCCTGCCACAAGTCTAAAGCATCCTCCAGTGGGGACCCACAGAAAAGGGTCACAAACAACCGGACAAGCCCGGAAGGAAAAGAGCAAAATCAACATCAAGATAAAAGCTTCCATTGTCACCTCCCCACGGGTCTCACCCACATCTGTGTCACCCAGTTCACGTGTCTCTAGGCTCCATGCGCCTCCTCCAGGTCTCCTTCTGGCTCCATCCTGCTTCCTTCCTCAGTCTCTTCTGCAGCTTCTCCTCTTCCTGCTCAGCTCTACCCTCCCTTGGGTGGGGCAGGGAACCTGAAACTTCCCCCTTTCCCGGGGACCACCCTGTTACAAAACCACTGCCCAGACCAGCCTTGCAGTGCCAGGGGAGGCCAATGGCAGAGGGAGAAGGCCAGTGAAACTTCTTCAGCAGCTTCCACTGTACCCCCCTGTGGTCATCTGTAGGGCCAGGAGCAAACCTGAAGGCCAGCTAACCAGCTGGAACTGACTCCCATTCTGTCCTTTGCCCAGAGGACCCTCTCCTGACCTTTGCAAGGGTCGGGGGAAACAACCTCTAGATGGACACCAGCAGGTGGCTCCACGTTCTCCTATCAGAACCATGACTCCATTGGAAGCTACATCAGAAGCAGAGCAGGGATTCCTGGTGTCTCCCCTCTCTGTCCCATACCCCTTCTCTTGTCCTTGCAACATAGATCAAATAAATACCTTCTCGAAACAGATGAATTTTAGCCCAGATGGTCTGTAAATGGGGATCATCAGGTTCCTGACCTCAGGAACTCACTTCTCAGTAGAGGAATACTATACAAAAGCAGGAACTAATCTGGGAACAGCCCATAAGGTGGTTTGCTCTGTGTGTGTGTGTGTGTGTAACTTTTTTGCAGTGGTCAGCACCAAGGCCCTCCATGATGGGGCCCCACATGGCCTTTCCCAAAGTTGTGCCAGGGCCTTGAACACGGGCTCTTCCTAGCTTCCCACCCACATTTTGATCAATGTTGAGCTAAGTGCACAAACCATTATGCCAATATCTGACAGACTGATGGAGGCCCCAAGTACCAGCATGAGTGTGAGGTCAGATGTTTCCTCTGTGCCACACACACAGGCACTGGGGAGGGCTCCCAGGACAGGCCAGGATGATGACCACGACAGGGGAGAAAGAGCCGAACTCTCAGCTACTCAGCGGCGGCTTTGTTGGTTCCTCCTGCCAGGATGTCCCATTCTCAGCTAATGAGCAGCTTAAGTGTGCAGAAAGGGAGAAAAGCAGAGAATGTAAGTCCTGATCATAAAACAATGTCAGCAAAACAGGAGGTTGCCTGAGTGGAAAAACAACTCAACCTAAAGGGTCCTTTCAAATGCCTAGTTTTGTTCTGAAGTTGCCTGTCTGCTTGTCTCCTTTTTGTACCCCTTTGAAAACCATTACAATCAAGCATTTATTAAAATATTGAAGCCAGGGCAAAGTACTTCTACGAGCTATTCAAGTCCAAAAGCCTCAAAGAAAGAAGCTGCAACTCTGATGGTCTAATTGATTTTCTTCTAGAATAAAATTAAAAGCAAGGCAGAGAGTAGCAAATAGCGCTCACCTTTATTGCACGCCTTGGAGCTTGGTAAATAGAGGGCAGCGTCTCAGTGTTTGGTTTAGGGCAAGGGAGGAGGGTTATTATGAGAAAATGAAAAACAATTAGGTTGAGAAGCAGGCATGGGAGACTTATGGCAGTGACCGGGCGAGCCTTCTACTTGAAGTTACTCTTAGGAGACCCTGAGTTTCCTGGTTGGCAAGCTAGCTGGGAGGGGTGAGGAGGGTGGAGGGGTGGCAACCAGTTTCCGCTCAGAAAAAGTGTGTTCCCACCTTAACTCCAGGTCTCTGCCCCCAGGCCTGTGGATCTCAGATGCTTCTCCTTGGCAGAATGTAAACAAACAAGAGTCCTGTCTGTGATAACTGTGAAATGAGAAGCCATTTCTTCCCTGTTAACTAGAAAAAGCCCACCCCTGTGAAACCTTGTTCCCAATGCCTGAGCACTGCTAATGGAATTTTTAACTCGACCTAACCACACCTGAAGGTAATCAGCTCTGGGCCAGTTGTGCATTCCAAGTCTCTGTCAGGCTGACAGGAGGGCAGAATTAGATGGTTTGATAACATTTCTCTCCAGGGCAACCGTTTCAGCAGCATTGGGGCAAGAGCCCCAAGGAAGAAGGGCTTTGTCCTGTTCTTCCTGCTCTCCCAATAAAGGAAGGGTGAAGGCCTCCCCATTTCCAACCTGATCTTGGTGCCCTGATATAACGGGTTTTAGCTCTGGTTTTCGAATATTACTTACACATTTCTCCCCTGGGAGACAGAGGGTGTTCAGGTTCAGGGTGTTAAAATAAGGCTCTGCCCTATAAAACCTTCTTCAAACAAGGCTATGGTTCTAGCAGGAAGCAATTTGTACATTCCAATTTTCAGTATTCACCCCAACTTTCAAGTCACAAAATGTTTTTAAAATGCTGTCCAGTCATTGAAAATGTTGGCCAGGTATTTTGAAGTTGCATTCTACTCTTCATCTGGGACAGAACCTTCGGCCAGGGAACTTTCAAGATGCAAGAATTTCAAGTAGAAGGCTGAGGCAATTTTAAGAGGGACACTCTCTAGTCATTTGTGTGACATTCCCTTCCACCCCCTGTTTCTAATTCCATTTTGGAAGCTTGAAAATACAATTTTTTTTCCTTTACCAATTTTGTGTTTTTCTATTTGGCAAACATTGATTCTTTTCTGTGTCCCAAATGGAGGTGAAATTAACTTGTCTGTCTGTTTCTTAAACAAAAATAAATAAACAACTTCAATATGTATAGTCCCAGATCCTGCCAAACGCTTTTTGCAGTATGCCAATGTCACCGAGGAATGTCAGCTCAGCACCGTGATTAGCAATTTACAATTGCTACAGAGCCAAATGTTGAGAGAATAGCAAATGCTGTTTTGTGCCCCATGAAAATTACAGCTGAAGAAATGGATTTTTTTTTCAGTCATATACTAGGAAATTAAAAATGGGAATCTGGGATCCAGCTGACTTTCTTTCTCAAGTAACTAATTTTAAGATCAAAATTGAGGTCTAAAAAATGTATGCAAGTTAGTTTAGTTTTACTTTTAAAAGTTCTCTTGTCTATAATTTTGTATTATGAATTGACTTTATGCAATTTTTCAAATCCCAGTTCCCAGCTTTACAAAATGTTAATAAGTGAAAAGGTAGGCCAAAGATGAGAGGAAACATTTGCCTACTACACCTGATAAAGGATTTGTATGTAGATTATATGAAGAACTCGACCATTCAGTAGTAAGGCCAATAAAGCCAATTAAATATGGGCAAGAACAGAAAGAAAATTGAGATGATACTTCACCAATGAAGATAAACCAATAGCCAATCCATGTATGAAAATGTGTTCAGTAGCACTGGGTATCAGGGCAAAAGAAATTAAAAGTAAAACGAGATCCCCAGGGTACACCTACTAGCATTGCAAAAATTAAAAAGAATTACCATATCAAGTGTTGGTGGGCATGTGGAAAAAGTAGGACTTTCTTATACCCTGCTAGTAGGAATGAAAAAAATCAGACAGCTACCTTGGAAAACAGCTCAGCAAATTTTTTGAATTATAAAATATATACTTATCACATAGACTTCAGTTCCACTCTTAGGAGTTTACTCAAGAGAATGGAAAACAGGTCCACACAAAAATCAACAAGCTAATCTTTACAGCACCTTTATTTATAATTGCCCAAGGAAAAAACAACTCAAATGTCATTACCTGGTGAATGGACACAGAAATTGTGTTATATCCACTCAATGGAAGGCTATTCAGTGATAAAAAGGCACGTGTTCATGCAGCAATGTAGACGAATCTCAGAGGCATCATGCTAAGTGTAAGAAACCAGACAGAGAAAACTACACACTAAAGAGTTCCATTCTAGAAAAGGCAATATTACAAAGACAGAAAACAGATCCCTACAAACGGGCACAAAACCTTTTTGAGCTAATGGAAATATCCTATATCTTGATCATGGTGGTAATTACACAATTGTGCACTCTTGAAAAATTCATCAGCTGTACCTTTTAAATGGGTGAATTTTATTGTGCCTAAATTATACCTCAAAAAACCTGACTGAAAAAAGAAATTGTGCCTCCCCGGTGGCACAGCGGTTGAGCACTGGGTTGCGAGGCTGCCCGCAGCCTCTGCAGCGCCAGTTCGATCCCCAGCCACTGGCGAGGGTCCCACCAAAAAAAAAAAAAAAGGAAATTGTCAAGACTAGATGTGGTAGGGTAGATGATGCACAGCCCCCATGATTTCCATGTGCTAATTTTTGGAAATTGTGAATGTTGCTTTGTGATGTAAAAGACCTCTTAGAGAATTTTGGTAAGGATATTGAGATGGCAAGATCACCCTAGATTACCTCAGTAGGCCCTATTGAAACCCAATTGGTATGAGGTGGGACTCCCATAAACCAGTATCAGGGCCAGCTTCCCCCTTGGGCATGACAGGGTTGGCTTTCACTGCAGAAGACAGGTATAGACCAACCTAAGGAGTCTTCCATTTTAGCAATGAATTTACTACACTTGACTTTCAGACTGATATGAGGGCTATATCAGTGATGTGAAATCAATAGAGCCTGAAGCAACCCTCTGTGGTTGCTTCCACTGGATGATAGCTAAGAGAAGCCTGCAAATATCTAGGCACTAATGTGAGATTCATTTAAGTTGGCTAGTAAAACTGACAGTTGACATAGTTTGAAACCAGTCCAGTGAAAACCCAAGCGCTATCAGACAACAACCGAAAAGAGAAAAGTGAGAGAGAAAGAGGTAATTTTAAGGCCAGAATTACCAAACAGTTCCATTTGTATACAAGCTAATTTATGTTTCCATGAGTATCTGCCAGGCTACTCTAGCAGTTTTAGCAATGCATTGCTCTACCCATGTTTATCAAATATTTAAACATCCCATTTTTATTGAGCTGTAATGTCTGCTGAATATGTAAGCAAAAGAAGAAGGATGAATTCTCTTTTTCACAGCAAGAATACAATGGCAACTCTTTGCTCATAATCTGTTCCCATCTGTACAATAAAGTCACATTTGGATTCTTATATTTTCTGGGAAAGACAAATAAATCATTCTCAGTCTTCCATAAATACATATTATCTAAGTCCAGATCAATTGATTGATCAATCACAACATTAATTGATCAGCATAGCATCTGTCTGTCCATTTATTCATCTGAGAGAGAAGCAGATGACATATAATTAGTTCCATAATGGAATAGCACTTTTCCTCCAATTATCACAGCCATAAATATGATAGGAAGGTTCTATTTCTTGAGGGAAGTAAATATTTATTATTTCATTGTACCAGCTCTAATAAATCAGTTCAGGGACTGAACATCTTCTGTTTAAAATGAGTACCACTGGTCAGATACTCATTTTGAATGTGGCATCTTAGATATAGTCTGTAACCCTCCATTGCAAAAGATTGCAGCTCCAGTAAACTAAACCAGTGCCAAACCACCTCACTCATTATGATGGACAGTAATCAGTGAACTAATAAAACGGAGCTGAGATCATATTTTGCATTCACAGCAGCAATGGAATAACGAATAAACCATAGAGATGAATATACATATTCATTTGTCCTCTCTATGACATACACAGACCTCACTTTCTCCCCATCTAGCTGTATTCCAGTCAACACAATGTTTGATGCATTGAAATACAGGGGCAGATCATGTTTGACGAAGTAGATGGCTTTGGCTATTAGTGCTTTCCGCTCACTGGGGCCAAGCAGAAAGCTTGTGAGGATCTCTCTCTAAGAAGGCAAAATCATAATTCCAAGTCCAGAGGTCATGAATTTATTTTCATGATGTGAAAAGCATATTTTAAAGATGTAATGCATATTTTGGTATCTGCTGGCTCTCTGGATTGGTGTACTGTTTTTTACAGAAATAACCGAGGTTTTATGACACAAAGTTTGGGTCAAGAAAGAAAAGTTTTGAAGATTTACATTTTTCTTCAGCATTGACCTTTTGGCTTTATTCCTTAATTAAGCAAAGACATGGCAGCAAAAGGGAGTATTATGGGCCTGCTGTATCCCCAGGGTGTTATGAGATACCAGACACAGTTAAGCTATCTCAAGACAACCATGTTCTCTGGAGTTACTTTATTGCTATTATAAAAAATCTTTATTATGGGAAAAATATGTATTTTTATGCCAGAAGAAGATGAAGATGACAGTTAGGCTGTTGAATGGTAGTTTCAGTTGAGCTTCGTGCCCACAGAGATTGTAAAACACCCAAGACTAGAGGAGGCCTCCTGATAGAATCTTAAGAAACCTAAAGGGGTATATTAATCTTTGTGAAAATCATAGTTGGAACAGGTTACCATTAACTGGCACTTTCCAGTTATCAAGATATTTTATGAAACTGAAAAAAGTCCTATTACGCTTGCTAACGGGGCCAACTTTGGGGGTGTGGCTAATGAAATAATCTCTTTCCAGATCCTCTCAACTATAAGAAACTTGATATCCTGAATCCCCAAAGATGTCTGCTGCTTTTGTTCTGTGCTGCTTAGCAAGGCATTTCTGCAGAAGTATCTGTGTAAATTTGCTTTCCTTTACTAAGGAAAAGAACAACTTGATTTTTATTTTATTTTTTTAATTTTATTTTCATGTGACAGACTTTTAATAGAAGTGGTGTGCCTAAGGAGAGAAGAGGGGAAAGGATATTCCTAATAATAGTTTCCCAATAAAACTCCCCAAATCCCCTATCCTCTCTGGGGTATGTGCCCAAACAGGGTTGTCCCAAAATCTTCCAACAAATCTAAGGCATCTTCTGGGAAGGGAACCACAAGAAAGGGGCTAAGATCCAGGAGAACTGAAACAGAAGGATATACTTTATCAAGATAATGGCTGCCGTTGTCTTTGCCAAGGACAGCCTCCCTGTGTCCCTCACCCACATGCCTCTTCTGAGTCCCTGCATGTCTCCACCCAGCAGTACCAGTGTGCAAGTTGGGCTGCAAAAGCAAGAGTGATTTTTTTAATTTTAAAGCAAATAAATTGCTATCTTCTCACTGAAAAATCATTAGCTTTTAAAAACTACTCATTTTCTTCCATCAATGTTTATTAAAATAACACCTTTTAAAAAGTGATTTTTATCATTAACATTTTATCATGAGGTTCTTTTGCTACCAGGAAAAGTTTAAATACTAATCTATTAGCTTTTGTGTTTATTATTTATATTTCATTCCCACTGAATGTCAGGGAGATTTGAGATGGTTCTTGCATTTATCGTCTCCTAGCTTTTATTAATCTTTTAGGAGCTGATCTCCTAGAGTCTATCTGTCTGTTATGTATCTGTAGCCAAAAAAGAGTAACAGAATTGTTTCCCTTCTATCCATGGGAGGGAGAGAGAGTTGGGGTCTCTAACCCACCCTTTTGTCCTGAATGAAGGAAATGGTGACTTCTATCAATCCATAGCTAGCAGAAGCAGGGGATCATTAGCCTCTCTGGTAAGCAAAATGGTTGTGGTCTCATCTGGTAAATTACAGGTCAGAGGAAGTCAAGAATCCCATGTTCAAAAGGAGAGGTTTATGGAGCAGATTTTCTAAAAAGAAGGCTTGTTGTGTCTTCACTTGTCAGGAACCAATGTCTGAGCCAGCTCTACAATTGCTGAATTATGAAGTGATACCTTCAGCTATCTGGATTATTTTGCCTCCTTTGTGAGAAATAAATTCCATCAAAAATCAAAAAGCAAAACAAAACAACTGTGTTTCCGGGTTTAAAAAAAAAAAAGAGACTAGTTTCCTTCTTTTTAATCGCTATTTTATCATCACATTGAGGAAGTATAGTGCTCTGCAGCCAGCCATCTAAAGGCTGCTAATCCATCCTCCTGGTTCCACAGGTCACCTCTCACTACATATATTAGAGATTAAAATCTCCTTATCCTAGGTTATGGCTCATTTTAACTATTTTTTTTTTCAGGACAACAAAATTGCATTCCAGGGATTCAGATTGCTCCCTTGAGTCATAATGGGATTGTGCTAGTTGAATCAGATTACTTTTATAGAGCTTATTTGGGGTATTGCTTGGTGAAGGAGTAGCAGGAGAGCCACAAGAGGACATGCAGTCCTCGCTTCTGCTGGGAATGAAATGGTGCTGGGAGTGTCAGTTGATACCATGTTTGGGAACCAGCTGGACCTAGAGAAACATGGAGTTAGAGAGGACTGGGTGGGGGGGGGAGAAACAAACTGGTAAATTAGAGACATTCTTGTGGCTAATTTTGATCTCCAGCACTCTTATCCTTTTTGTGTTTAATGCTGTAAAGAGTAGAATTTGAGCAAGATAGACAAAGAGTAGCATCTGCCAAGAATACTTCTGGGTATTCTTTCAGTAAAAAGTTCCCAGAGACAGAATTGGATGAAGTCCTATTAGAAAGAACACATGGTTATCATCCTGCACGCGCACTTACACATGCACACGCATACACACACACACACACACACCATTCTATCCAATTATATTCCCAACCTTTTGCCTGACTAAATGGAAATTCCAAAGACCTTTATTCAGATCAGATAGACCTGGGTGTACCAACTGAATCCTACAGTAAGCGATACTATTTCACCTAATTAAGGCCATGGTTCAGCAGTTGCAGTAAAAAACAAATTACAGTTCCTTAACACTTGGCAAAGTGTTGTTATTGAAGTCTTCCAAATTCCAGTGGCAATGAGGGGGCCCAAGAAAGAAACATTCTCCTTTCTACCAGCGATTTATTCATTTTGTAATTAGCAAGTACCAAAAGTTTTTGTTGTTTTCTTTTAAATAGTTTTGCCTGAGAGACCATAACTTAAAAACACATCCATTTTGCATGAAACTGATTTCTGATCCAGAACATTAATTTGTCAACCATTATATTTTGTTATTGTTCTTTAGTTTGTTGTACACACATTGAGCAGGTAATGAAATTCTGTAAAATTGCTGAAGAATTGTAAGTAGGAATAGTGTGTTAGCATATAGCTCTTGAATTCAATATTTAAAATAAGAAGGATAATGTAATTACTACCAGCAATCTTGTCCCGATTTTGAGTGTCATTAGAATTCAGTTAGGATGTTTACCGCTGATTTTTCCTTAAGAAACTGGATTGCCTTCACTGTCTCAGCCCCACTGGGAAGTTAAAAAAAAAAAAAAAGTCAACATTTGAGGTAATGTGGCAATGCATTTTAAGAACCAGCTCCCAAGAATTGGGGAGAAAATATGTTATTGGGTTTTGTGGAGGCAAACACACCCAAGCAGGCTGGAGACGGCGGGGCCTGGGGAAGTCTGGCCTTCTCGGCCCCCTCTGCCCGCCCCTAGCACAGGCAGCCGTGGCTTGAAGCTCGACCCCATTGCTGCTGCTCCCTGGGGAGCAGGGCCCTCGCGCTCCCTCCAGGATGGGACAGGATATGACAGCCCGGTTTGTGCACCAGCATCCTTAATATTTCCTTCCTTTCAGAAGCAAATAGAGCGTTCCCTTATCTGAATGCTAATTTCCTAGTTAAAAACCCTCCCTTGCTGACAAGGGACTGAAAGAGTTTTAAATCACAGATGTAGAGTATCAAATGCAATAATGCTCTTGCAATAGTGCATTGAAGCCTCAATTAATTAACCCTTGGGCTAAGTAGGCAGGTACATGGCGGTGGCCGCAGGCGGTGGATGGATGAGATTTAAATGTGCATCTCATTTCCCCAGCACGGAGCATGCCGTTTGGTTCAGAAAGGAGTCATTTTGCACACTCGCCTCATTTACTCGCTGCTTTAATCCTCCTAATTCCACCTGAGATCGGGGGAGAATTGAAAAGGAAGGCGAAGAGCAGAGGCTGCCGGCCGGGCTTTTGTTGCGCGGTGTCCCCCGGGACCGCGTCGCGCCGGGCAGCTCCCAGCTCTTGCCTCAGAGCCGGCGTCGGTGGGAAATGTGCACGCCAAGATCGAGGGGGTGGGGCAGTTCTTACATTTTTAGGAGGTGCGGGCAGTTCTGAAGGAGGATTGCGAACCGAGCCCACCGTGCCCGGGTCCGTTGTTCCCAACCCAGGCAGGCCTGGGCTGGGAATGCCATGGTGCAGGTGGGGGTGAAGGGTGGGAGTAGTTGGTAGCTCCAGGACTCCAGGTGGGCGTGCAGGTAGGGTAGGGGCTTGGATCTGTCAGCGCTTAGAAGACCCTGCACCTGGGTTCAAGAACTCATATCCCATCCCGGCCCCTGAGCGGTGTCCCGCGCTGACTAGGTGTAACTCTCCAGCTCATTTCTCTCCACGCGATTTACCATCTGTGAACTCGTCTTTAACCTAATAAAAATCATCTAGCTTTTGACTAACAAGAAAAGGAAACAGTGCTCATTGTGGGGTTTGGGGAAAATGGCTTCACTAATGTGCAGGATGAGAACGGAGTGATTTATAGGCGGTTTTAACTGTAGGCTATGATTAGGGGGCTGGTAGTAAGTGCATTAGATGTCTAAGTGTGGCAATAGAGTAAATAGGCGTTTTATTTATCGCAGTGCCAGGGGCCTCTTAGCGGAAGAGCGCTTCTCCAAATTGAAATATAGCAGAGTTTACACTCCTGATTAGGGCTTCAAGCGCAGAGCCCAAGGCTATCAGCTAAGCAGAAACAACGCTTGCTGACACCTAATTGTCACTGGATTAATGTGCAAACAGGGACAGCGAACAGCAACAACAAATAATCCAGTGTCAAAACCGTTGGTGGCAGTGTCCACTTGCAGTGACTTGGGGCCAAATTGGAGTTTATATGTCAAAATGGGCCGGGATCAATGTGTCGGGCTCCTCCTGCGAAGGGCTGGATGGAGTCGTGGCAGTTGATCTATGTGTGTGTGGGCAAATTATATGCTGGAGAGTGGAGGGGAGCAGGCAGACGGAGGAGGTGAAATGCCGTTCCATTAATTTTTTTTTCTGCTTTATGCTCCCGAATTCACAGCTATTAAGATAAATTTATGTGAATCAGGTCTATCTCTCCAGGATCTTGTGACTTTTGCCTGTGTCTCCATATAAAATTTAATAACCCTGTTTGTGAATCAAATCATTCCCACAACAACAGATTCAATCTGGGTTGCCACCTGTCTGGCTTTGGACAAGAACAACCAAATTGGGCAGCTGGGTTCCAGCTTTTCATGGGGGCTGGTGGTTGGTTGGCTGCCTGGTAGCTCACTTTGCCTTAGGGTTTTCCAGAGTAAGAAGTAGATATGGCTGAAGGGGAAAAGGAGGACAGCCTCCCACATTCCCAAGGCCCCCTTTCTTTAAATGACCAAACTGTAGCAGCCCTATTTTAAAAACACAAGAGCTCTTAACAGTCCAAAGTAAATGGTGAAATAGGTTACCATCCAAGAAGTTCTTATGCTCACTCATTTTTCTTCTACAATTAGCCATTTAGGAAGGGGAAAAGTCACAAATACATGAATTATGTTCCTAAATGTATTTCTAAAGTTCTTAAGTTTTATTGAGCATGAAAGTTGGTCTTTCCCTGTGTTAAGGACTGAAGAAGCTATAGAACTAGCTAGTAGCTCAATGGTGCAAAGTCTTATGATTTAAACTTGACATTTGCAATTTTTTGCTGTAAAATATTACTTTCTTTATTTCAAGACTTTAGTTGAAAACCTCGTAATTCCTTTTAAGCTCCATTTGATTGTCAATTGCACAACTCTCTCTAAAGCTTAGGGCTTATGATTTTCATACACACATGATTTATGCTTTTTGTGTCACAATATAATGTACTTTGGTATAGCTCCTACTTATTTCTCTTGCATCTTGAGAGCTTTCCCTCTTAGAGGCTGGGAAAGTTGCAAAGGTTTTGACCTGGCTGTAGATTTCCTTGAATTTTCTGAGCTATCCCCTTTTTTGCTACCATAGCCAGCCTTCTGTGCCAGTCCAGTTAATGCATTTTCAGAAAATGGCAATCTGGCTATCTGCATATTTAGATAATAGAATGAAATCAATTTTAACTGCTGAAAATTTCAATAGCAGACCACAAAAAGCATATTCATTGTTTTGATTATGAAGAGAAGGCTGGTAAAACATGTTCTAGCAGTTGCAAGCACTGCGATTTCTTTTAATCCATTTACTCTCAGAAAATCATAAGCTGGATCTGCAATGGGGAAACTCCAAGTCTATTTTACTAAATAGCATGCTGGATGAATTCGATGTATTTTTTATCCAGTTGTAGGATTCTAAGTTCATCAAAACTGCTGACTAGAGCATAAAAGTTAAGTTAATCAACCTCTTTAATAAAACAACAGTGCCCAAACAACCAAAATATCTATCATAAGTAGATATTAAGTTTCCTGGAAAAAAAAAGTAATGTATGTTATTATGATAAAGATTGAAATTCACTTGGGAAATACTTTATTCGTCCTATTTATTGCACTTCGTAGATATTACTGTGTAGACTCCTACAACTGAAAGGAAATTTAGAGACCATCAGGCACTTTTTACAGCCCTGTTTGTAGATGGGAACAATGAAGCCCAAAAAGGTTAAATGTCTTGCTCAATGTCACACACATAAACAATTAAATCTTCCAAATAGTGTTCATATACATCCTTATCCCAATCAAGCCGTAAACATTGAAAGTGTTATGAGGAAATCTGAATGTTTCCGTCATACCTTGTCATATAAATTATTTGGGTATTTAAACATTAAAACTTCTGGGACAGGGCCTCCCGGGTGGTGCAGCGGGTTGAGCGCAGCGCTGTAAAGCTGTCCTCAGCCTGTGTAGCGCGGGTTCGATTCCCGGCTGGCCAGGGAGAAACCCACATGGTGTGGCAGACCTCTCCTGCCTCGCCCGCTGCTCCCCTCAGCAGTGTCTTCAGTCCGTCTGCCTGTTCTGCTCCCCACTCTGTCTCTGGTGAATCCTCTCACCTGCCCACACTTCTGGCCTGTACCCCAGTTTTTATATAAATAAAAATAAATCTTTTTTAATAAATAAATAAATAAAAATATTAAACTTAAATAAATAAAATTTCTGGGACATAAAAACTGATTTTTTAAAAAATTGTTGGTCTGAGAAATAATGACAATGAGCACTATGCTTTGGTCACTCATCTGGAACTGTGCAACAAACAGTTGCAATGAAACATTGTAACAAACAGTTACAATGAAAAATTGTAAGACATTTCAGTATTTGAGAGTTGTTTGAGGCTGAATTAGTATTCCCTTCTCAGTTTTCTGCTGCTTTTATTTCCCACTCTTTCTGCTTCTGACTTTTTACCTTCTCCTTCAGATTCTACACAGAGGAAAGTAAGACTGAAAGAAGTTGTTACTGTTGCTTGATCCGCCATTTCATGAAGAAAAGAGGACAGAATTGAGTTTATCATATTTACCTAGGGTACTCCCTGGCTTCCAGTATAATAGATGATCAAGAATAACCTTGATTTGAAAGAAAAGGAAATATTTAGTAGGTTTATAAATAATTCTGCTGAGGAATTGCATGTCTTTTGTGTATGAACTTCTCTTTGAACTTCTATGATGATTTTTGGGGACAAACTTTAGAATGTGTCTGAATTACTAAGCATCTGCCCTATTGGTGTTTTAAGAGAATGCCTATGTTTTTCAGAGAATAGAGTAAATCGAAATAATGACAACCAGGAAAAAATTCCCTCAGAATTTTGAGTATGACTATTAGATCCAGATCTAATCTGGAATTTGTGGTCCATAAATTACAATATGGTCAGACTCTGGTTATTATTTAGTAGCTCTGGGAAGAATAGCACTTTAAGGAAACAACTGAACTATAAAGTGAGGACCCCCCCAATGGAGCTGTGAGCTTAGAGTCTGTACAAGGATTTTCACTAACCTGTTCTATAAACTTTCCCTCTTCCCACCCTGAGATCTTGAGAATTTCAGTCAGTCATCATTAAAATAACTAGTAGTAGGCCTATAACTGGACGCTTCCACACAATAAAGTGATTAAACTCAAGTCTAATTTTGTAGACTGACATGATTTTACAAAACTCTGTGAAAGGAAGAGGGAGACGCTACTCAGGCATTATTTCCAGGAAAGGAATATTATTTATTACAGGTAAATATTATTGGAAGCACTGTAATAAAAAAGAGAGAAGGATCAGCTCCTAAAAGGGAAAAAAACAAACAAAAACAAAACAAAAAAAACACTGCTATGTGACCAATGGGAGGCATGGATTATGTCTGATGCATGTCCTTCAATCATCTGGCGAGGTGACCTTGGGCAAGTCACCGTCAAACAGTGATTTAGCATTTTCTAACCTGCAACCAAAGCACCAGATACATGATTTCTTAAGGTGAGGTCCATGAACCCTCAAAATCAGCATCCAGCAAGCTCTCCCAGAGAGTACTGGTGCACTCTAGAGTTTAAAATGCCTAAACTAAAGGACTTACACATTTTCTTATAAATGTGAGGTTTTCAATCACATGTGCTTTAGCAATTTGGACTGTAATATTACAGTATGAGGGAAAGACTTCAAGAGACACTGATGACTGATTTCACAGACTCCTTCAAACCACAGGGGTACTTCATTGGGCAAACTCTTCAAGGGCTTGCTTCTTACATGCATGTGCTCATCAGAACATCGATGGTTGTCACTATTTGTTTTTAAGTTTCTCTATTTCTCCACCATAATACTTTTCTGTAATTAACTAAAACTAGCTTATGAGTTAAAAATACTGTAAGATAAACTCTTCTTAATATCCTCACCTATCTAAATTACTGTCTCTAAGAAATATCATTAAGATGAATAGTTACATTTTTTTTTTGCCATTTTCACCTTATGAGATAAAATAAAAGCCCCAAATATCTCAAATCAGTATACTTTCAGGATTGTTCAAGGAGTCAGCTCTTCACTACTATAAAATGTTGTGCATCTATATATTTTTTCCTTCTATTGAAACATAATTAAAGACAAAGTATACTATATTCTAAAAATATGTTACTTTTCTTTGGCACAAAATTTCTAGATATCACTTTTTCTGCTCTGGCCCCAGAGAGTTAATTCCATTTCTGTGTTATAACCGGATTTTAAAACCTAGCATGCATTTCCTGTATGTGGGCTACAAGGTTTTTTAGATTCAATTTGTGTTCTTGCATGGTTAAAATGAAAGCAAATATACATGGTAAACAGTAAGCAACTCTTTCCATCATATTTGCTATTACTCATAGAGGAACAATATATTATGTGCTTTCCATATTCTCTTCATAAGGTGGGATTTTTTTCCTACTTGAGGGAAGTTTTTCTCAGAGCACATTTTTTTAATAGTATTCTTTGCCTTTCTCTGTGAGGGACTATTGATTGAGTGGACACCGCTTACTGTAGCTGTTCTAAGCTGCCAGCAGCAGAGTTTCCTGTGATTGATTTTATATAGCACTTTTTATACTTGAGAAATCCCAAAGCACTGAACAAAGCAGTGAGTGAGTTTGATGCTGATAGTGATGGCGTAGGCAAACATCGGCAATGGCACGAACCCACAGCAGCTCACATTGCTTCAGATTCTGCAACTCTCCAGAGGGTGGGTTGTCCAGGTCGCCACCATTCACTCTGGACTGCCTAGAATCCTCAGACTGGAAAGGACATTTCTCCATCTTCTGGGACATTCCTGGGTCTCCATGCTGACCATCCCTACTCCACTCGAGACAGATGAGATAGGTGACTGTGGGGAGCTTTTCGTGAACCATTTACTAAATAGATCTCCATTGGAAGTTCTAAGATTCTGATTTCATGGGTAAGCATTTCTTATACAGGCTTAGGTTGCAGGTGTTCTGTGAAGCCTCTACTCTGGCACAAGGGAAGACTCTATGGCTGATTTTAGTGCTAGGAAAGTGAAAAATAAATGAGAACATCACCAGAAATACCTAGTAGATTTCCCTTCAAAGGAGAACACGTCATTGCTCACTTCTTTAGCTCTTGGCACAGTGTTCAGCATATAATAACCGCGTCCATAAATGTTTGTTGAGTGAATACATGGAAATACAAAGTGTCTTTTCAGCATCAGAGAAAGGCAAATTTTAATCCCGAATAAGGGTCCTAGCACTGTCTGCCTCAGCAATGAGCATGCAAAATAAGCCAGCCTTTTTCCTATAGAAAAAGCAAAATGCCCTTTTCTTTCCCTATCCTGGTTCCTGATGCAAAAAGCTGAAGCTTCTAGCTTTACTTATGGGTTGGAGAGCAAAGGAGGACAAAACTGACAAAGTAAGAAGAACAGATATTAAGCTCCGAGGGAGAACTATAGTCTATTAACCTCCAGTAAAAAGAATCAGAAAAAGGAGAGCTATAGGGAGACTCTGAGGAGAGGACATCCTATTCAACCTCATGCAGGTCTGTAAGTAACAAGGAAACTGACGGTAAAGGAACAGAAAGAAAGCTGTAATGTTCTTAGGAGTCTGGGCCATTTGTGCTCTCATTTTCAGGGACCCGAGTTCCTTTAGTGTCCCTAGCAAGGAGCGGAAGGATTATGGGCAAGAGAAAGACAGACTTACTTTTGAACAAGTGGGTTGTTAGGGGCACTGACGCACACAGATGAAAATCCACATATAACCTTTGACTCCCACAAAGTTAACTATAATCAGTATCTGGATCCCCCTATGGACACCAAAATCCAAGAATGCTCAAATCTGTTATAGTCAACCTTGCATTTCTGCTGGTTCCCCATAGAGGATTCAATGAGCTGATATCTGAGGTTGGGTAAATCTTCAAATGTAAAACCTATGCATATGGATGGCCATCTGTATTACTGAAAAAATCCAAATACAAGTGGACCGTCACAGTTCAAAGGTCAGCTATAATTTTCTACTCCCATACCCACTGGGAGTGGGAAGTAAAAGATGCAGTGACAGTTTCTTGACTTCAGGAAGAGTTGGGGTGTTGCCTGCGATGCCAGCTGTGTTTATATATACCCAGGTGTTTGTGCTTCATTATACATTTGATGAGCCTGTAGCTTCTTCCAAAGAGATTGGAATGTCTAAGTTAAAATGGGTGTGTGTATTCCTCCTTACCTGTGCTTTTCTTTCATTATATGCATGTATGGCCGCAACTTTGAAATTAATTTACAAGCAAATAATTTATACAGTGCATTGACATATATAATCTTCTTTGCTCTTCAAATAGCCCAGAGAGATCGATGGTATTATTATGCCATTTTACAGATGAGCAAGTTGAGTCCACAAAGAGGATATATGACTTGCCCAAAGTCACACAGCCAGCAAATGGTGTACCTGGAATTCAAGCCCAGGTGACTAGTGACCATTATTTCACACATTGCCCACTATACCTGGCTGTTTCCATCTCAAACTGAAAAAAGAAAAATCCTTCTTAAAAAAAAACACTTTATTTCCCTGCTCTGGCTCTGGTGAATTCTCTCACCCTCCCGCGCTTCTGACTGTACCCAGTGCATGTATAAACAAAACAAACAAACAAAATAAATAAATAAAACATGCCTCTATATAAAAAAAAAAAAAAAAAAAACAACACTTTATTGCTGTGACTTTCAATATTTGAAGGATTAAACTGTGAATGTTTATGCTTGAACTCAAACCACATAGCTGTCTGCTATTAGCTATCAGCTAAAATATACGTTTTTGTTTTTTAAATCTCTTTTAAAAATCTCTTTTTAGGAACAGGAATAAACACCTATGGATGTCACCCATATATTGTATATTGACTCTCCTTGAGGCATCCCTTGCCTGGAGACCTCAATAACTCTGCCTGTGAGATAAGAGAGTAGGGCTGGATCTGTGTGTTCTCAGTCCTCTTGCCAGCACTAAGAACCTGTAATTATGAGTAGGTGGTGGACCAGTGACCTCCAGCTTAAAAACGAGGGAAAGACTGGAGGCCGTGACTGACAATTTCTGTTCAGCTCCACACTGGCTTAGTGGGAGCTGATGACAGTAGGTACTAGACTGGAAGCTGGTCACAGGAACGTAAAAACTCTTTTGAAGGGGCCTTCCCCGTGGCGCAGTGGTTGAGCGCTGGGTTGCAAAGCTGTCCGCAGCCTCTGCAGCCTCTGCAGCGCCGGTTTGATCCCTGGCTGCCTGGCGAGGGTCCCACATGGCGCTCAGACCTCTTCTACCACCCGCTGCTCCCCTCAGCAGTGTATTCCATCGGTCTGCCTGTTCTGTTCCTCGCTCTGGCTCTGGTGAATTCTCTCACCCTCCCGCGCTTCTGACTGAACCCAGTGCTTGTATAAATAAATAGATAGATCTTTAAAAAAAAAAAAAAAAAAAAAAAACTTTTTTGAAGCCATTCCAAAGGGACCTGAAAATATGTAGTCATTGCTCACATCATTATGTTTTCTTGGAGAATTTTTAAAATATATTCCTTGCACACATACGAGTAATTTAAATAATAGCTATACCTGACTAATTCTTCCTTATGTCTGTGTGTGTGTGTGTGTGTGTGTGTGTGTGTGTGTGTGTGTGTGTGTCAAGGGGGAGGCCTACTAGTAGTCCTATTTAAATACATGGACATTGGAAGAGCCCTGAAAAGCTATCCTGTTGTTTTCTAGGGAAGCTGCAAAGAAAAGCAATTCTAGAGACTTAAACTGTTAGGCACTGGGCCTTGGAGGTCCAACTCAAGGATGAGTAGGGCCTCTGGTGGATTCTGACTGACATGAGTGAGCTGAAGAAGAACCTGATTAAGAAAACCAGGGCCCACCTCATGGGGGGCTCAGGGAGAGTGAATCGCATAGCAGTTTTGTTTGGAAGAAAAGCCAGTGAGAGCCACAGGGAGTCCTTGCTAGGCCAAAGGAGAGAAAGTTGTTCCCTTGGAGAGAGTGGCATTTTGGAAAACTGAAAATCGCTTCAGTAATATTGTATGTGAGACTCTTTGTAACCAAAAAGAAATGTAATAAACCTCTCGGTTTGAACGCTTCTTCAATATTTTTACAAATCACACAATCATCTCCAGCTTTTGGCACAAAGAAAAATCCACATGACAAACCTTACGGAACATTAGTGATATCAAGATAAGCTACATCTGCTGAATACCAATGAAATTATCCCTACCTGCTGCTGGTGTTTTCAACAATGTGAGGCAGAGGGTCCATTTTTTTCCTGTTAAAAATGGAAATCGGTGTTTGAGTATTCCATGAAGTTCTTCAGGTTCATTAACAAGGTCAAAATCAATGTTATTTTACTGTTTGGAATCATTTTTGGCGGAACAATGAAAAGAAACCATAGTAGAAGTAGTCTTAATATAATCATTTTCTTTTCATTGTTCTTTATGGGAAAATAATTTGGCCCGAAATTTAGTGGTCCCATCAGGGAGGTGATATCTTTAAAAAGGTGGTCTGAAGGACAGGTTTTACTGTACTTTAATAGGCTTATAGATTAATATAAATCTTAATATTCATAATCTTTACCATTTCTTCTCTCAATATCTGCTCCATCTATACATCTATTTATAATGTATGTTTCAAACACAAGATATACTTGATTTTTATTGAATATACTGATGGTGCTACAGGGACAGCCACTTGACCTAGTTAAAAAGAAAAAAGAGCCAAGGGGTCAAATTTATGGATAGTCTGCTGCTAAAAACAGATTTTTGCAGATAATGCAATGGTCTGAGAGCAGACTGTTCTTGCAGATTTACCATGTGCTATTATTTGTGTAAATAACAACTAAATAAGCATGCTTGGGATACCAATTGTGAGCTGCAGATAATTATGATGAAATGTGGACTTACCACCTGAAAACTTAATTTTTCTAATCAAAACATGGGACGTTTTCTACCTATATATGCCCACAAAAGAAAATCACAATGATAACTACAAATGAAATTTATTTTTGGATAGAGAAGAAAACATGTAGCTATGTTTACTTGATGTGAATAAAGAAATTTCTATTAACTTATTTGTATTTAAAGGAAATTTATATAATTAACTGATTAGAATTTTATTTTGAATCTAAGTTTCTGATTTACCTATCAACTTATTATGTTAGAAACATGAGGAAATAAATGAATTTTGTGAGTGTATATATAATTGATATAAAAAAAGATACATATTGGGCCTCCCCGGTGGCGCAGCGGTTGAGCGCTGGGTTGCGATGCTGACCGCAGCCTCTGCGGCGCCAGTTCGATCCCCGGCTGCTCCCTGGCCACCAGAGGAGGGTCCCGCATGGCGCGCAGACCTCTCCTGCCGCCCGCTGCTCCCCTCAGCAGTGTACTTCGGTCCTTCCGCCTGCTCTGCTCCCTGCTCTGGCTCTGGTGAATTCTCTCACCCTCCCGCGCTTCTGACTGTACCCAGTGCATGTATAAACAGAACAAACAAACAAACAAATAAATAAATAAAACATGCCTCTATTAAAAAAAAAAAAGATATTTAAAAAAAAAAAAGATACATATTGTAAAAGTAATAATCTGTTATAGGACAGGGAGAGGGGCAGCCCAAACCCCGCAAACCTGCCTATTCTACATGGGTTCTGCCATCCGCCGCATCAACACAAAACATATGAGACTTTAATGGGAAGGAACTTTAATAAAACTAGGAAACAATACAGGTAAGGCAAAGAGTCTAGTTTCTAGATGAAGCATCCAGAGTTACCCGTCCCCTCGTGGGTAAAAGTCCATCCAAATGGGATTGGCCCAGAACAAGGCCCCAAAGCCTGCCACAAGTCTAAAGCATCTTCCAGTGGGGACCCACAGAAAAGGGTCACAAACAACTGGACAAGCCCGGAAGGAAAAGAGCAAAATCAACATCAAGATAAAAGCTGCCATGGTCACCTCCCCACGGGTCTCACCCACATCTGTGTCACCCAGTCCACGACCAAAAGACAAGCGCAGTTTCTTCACGTGTCTCTAGGCTCCACGCGCCTCCTCCAGGTCTCCTGGCTCCATCCTGCTTCCTTCCTCAGTCTCTTCTCCAGCTTCTCCTCTTCCTGCTCAGCTCCACCCTTCCTTGGGTGGGGCAGGGAACCTGGAACCTCCCCCTTTCCTGGGGACCACCCTGTTGCAATCCCCCCTTTTAATTTTTATTCCACCATATCTATGGTGGCACAATTTCAGGGTGTAGTCTTAGGAGACAGTCTTTTTTTCGGGGTTACAATGTGTGTAAGAGAAGCAACAATTAGTCAGCAGCATTGTCCATATGAAACAAACACACCGGAGAAACCAAAAATCACATTTGCGCTTATGGTAGCCAGTGCCATAGGGAAGCCCAATTTCCCCATGGGGCTGACTAACCACGGATGGCTCTGTCCTAAATCACGTTGGACGCCAAATCTGTTATAGGACAGGGAGAGGGGCAGCCCAAACCCCGCAAACCTGCCTATTCTACATGGGTTCTGTCATCCGCCGCATCAACACAAAACATATGAGACTTTAATGGGAAGGAACTTTAATAAAACTAGGAAACAATACAGGTAAGACAAAGAGTCTAGTTTCTAGATGAAGCATCCAGAGTTACCCATCCCCTCGTGGGTAAAAGTCCATCCATATGGGATTGGCCCAGAACAAGGCCCCAAAGCCTGCCACAAGTCTAAAGCATCTTCCAGTGGGGACCCACAGAAAAGGGTCACAAACAACTGGACAAGCCCGGAAGGAAAAGAGCAAAATCAACATCAAGATAAAAGCTGCCATGGTCACCTCCCCACGGGTCTCACCCACATCTGTGTCACCCAGTCCACGACCAAAAGACAAGCGCAGTTTCTTCACGTGTCTCTAGGCTCCACGCGCCTCCTCCAGGTCTCCTGGCTCCATCCTGCTTCCTTCCTCAGTCTCTTCTCCAGCTTCTCCTCTTCCTGCTCAGCTCCACCCTTCCTTGGGTGGGGCAGGGAACCTGGAACCTCCCCCTTTCCTGGGGACCACCCTGTTGCAAATCCTCATTTTTAAAAAATTACAAAATATCAGGGAAAAACATATTCTCACCACGTAGAGATAATCATATTAATATTTTCTCCTTTCTGTAGTTTTACACAATTTAGAGCATGCTATATATATGAAATCAAATATGAATTTATTAAAATACATTGTATAATGCCATACTTTACTATCTACTATTATTGGCTATTTTGGTGGTTTCTAATTTTTTCCTGTTATAAATATGAAAGATAAACATTGTTTTAAATACATCTTTGTTTACATTTCAGATGACCTCCCCGGGAGCTAGTCTCAGAGATGGAATTATTAGATTAAATTAAGTGAATTGTTAGATTAAATTATTTAGAGGTTTTTGATACATATTGACAAATTATTTTCCACAAATCTTGGACCAATTTATAGTAAAGACTTATTTTAATGACATTTGATGTATTTTGCCCCCATATTAAAATGAAGTGGCTTCAGATTTCCAAATTGGTGCTCTCCTGTGGTTTGTTATGGACTTGGTGTCCAAGGTTGCATCTGGGTGAGGCTGGAGGGCAATGCTGAGGTCTGTCTGCTTCTGCAAGTGCTACTTCGTCAGGGTCACTCACATGAAGGTGTTTTTTTTTTTTTTTAAAGGTCTGTGGGTCCTAGGAATAATACTTAGTATTTTAAATATTACCTTATTTAAGAAAGAAGATAATTTGAGTAATTAAGTATTTTCTCTATCTTTGTTTGTTTTGTAATGAGGAAAAAATGCTGGAATTTATTGTTAGAAAAACTGGGACTTCAGAAGTATTTATACACTCCTGGCCAACCCACTCCCTGTTTTGTTTGAATTTACTATTTTGTCCCAAATATGTGGTTATGTGCATAGTGTTATTTTCCTGTCTCTTCTGTTGGTAAATATATGACTTAGTGTGTTCTGAGGATGGTGTGTAGAGGCTTTGAAAAACAGAATAGTCTGCGTTTGTAGCTCCTTCCTCCAGATCCCTGCATCTGCATACAAGTTCCCAGCAGATCATCTGATGGCAAAGTGTTTTCAGTGATTGAAATTGTTTAAATCTGTGGTGTCATTGAAACACTGGCAGTTACTCCAAGAGTCAGCAGCTTGGAAATGTTTGCATACCCATTTCACAGAACTCCTTAGCTTTCTGGTTTTCTAACTGGCAACTAAATCCTGTTCTGGAGAGCAAAAATAAATATTGCAAACAGTTATCTTTTGGTGAGTTTAATTAGTCAGGGTTAGGATGACTTTTTACATAAGGAAGGAAAGAATGAAAGATCTTAAATTAAAGAGCTACCTTTTCAGAACTTGGCCCAGCACTGATTGACTCTTAGTGACTGGTGCTGATTTCTTCTCTCTAAA
This sequence comes from Talpa occidentalis, assembly GCF_014898055.3. Classification (NCBI taxonomy): domain Eukaryota; kingdom Metazoa; phylum Chordata; class Mammalia; order Eulipotyphla; family Talpidae; genus Talpa; species Talpa occidentalis. The sequence continues at coordinate 92,728,201 of NW_023604972.1, read as the reverse complement.
GGGAAGGCCTGAGAACAGTCACAAGCCCAAGGACCAGGAAGAGCCTCTGAAGGGACTAATCAAGCTTAAATGATGCTCTCCTTTGTCCAGAGACAGACTATATAGTACATTAGTGACCTTTATTTTATTTGAAATAGATATATTTCAAAGTGGTTTGCAACTCTGTATAAAATATAACTTCTTTACTAGGAGATGGTAGAATATAAACTGGAGGAACACAAATATTAATACAACCCTCACAATGCATGCCTTACAAAACACGTTTACTAAGTTCTGTTATATATAAAAACACATTTAGCTACCAACTTTACTGTCATTGTGGAAAATCACACAAACCAATATATGTAAGTGAATAATTTTACATATATTTAGTGTCTTTTTTGATTAAGAAAGTCTTTTAAAGAACATATTAATTATGCATCTATGTATCCTGTGTGGCTAAAGCAGCAACCTGCCAGTTGTTTCGTTAAAATAGCAGAATGCAGCTGTGATTTTAAAAGGAAAATGATGCAGCATATTGAGGGAGCTATTTTTATTTTTAAAAGAGGGAGGATCAAAGTTAATGTTTTATTTTGCAAATATAAGGTATGTGAAGGGAAGAGCCTTAGGTCACACAAATATGGGCTACAGTGAAGTAAAGGTTGTATATTTACTAAAATGTTTCCTGATTAGGACTCTCTAATTTAGTAGCAGATAGTGTGGGAAAGTAGCCATTGAAACCAAACAGGAAAACACACACATGAAGAGAATTATTATTTTTTTACATGATTGTTGTAATTGGAACCACATTTAAATTTCTTGGGTTTGTAAGCCACCTCCCCCCCCCCCACACTCCCACCCGTAATAGATAAAATTTACATATGAATGAAATAGTTTTCCAATCAAACTAGAGTTTGTCTTTGCCTCTTGGAAACAAAATGGAATAATATCTGTCCAAGAAAACACTCTTTGTAAGTATTTTCCTGAAGAATGTTTGACTTTTCAATGTGTCTGTAGGCAACTCCCATCTGCGTTCACTGCTTTGTGGGTCATCCTGGCTGCGGGTGGTGGCTTTGAATGGGGTAGCTTCACAAAATCTGCATGAAAATTGGGAATTGTCAAAGTAATTTGCCATTTACTGACTCACTCTCTATGCCTTTTGTGTTTTGATCAATAAAAACTTAAATCCTTTACCCAGTTTAGTAACAACCTATTCTAAAGCATTATATTCTCCCTAATCTTCTCAAGTTCTGGTTGTACAGTTATCCATTTTCAATGATATTCATTTTAAAAGGTTAACAAACGAGAAACTAAACCAACCATACAAATAACAGCCCAAAGAACACTTTCCAAAATGTGTTGCTGTAGTGCCATTTCAAATTTAATATTCATGCAGAGGAAAGCTAAAGGCCACCAAACCAGGTGGATAAAATAGTACTGCATTTTATGACTCATTCTTAAATGAAATCTCTTAAATATTGCTAATGAAGCCAGCTCTCCCACACAGCCTTGTCCTGCGCCCTTTCTGGGCTGATTCAGTTCCATTTCCCTGTCTAGCAATTTGCCCCAGGCCCCTATTAAATGAATTATCACGGCCCCTAAATCATCTCTGCGGGGGTTTCCTCTAATCCCATCAAGACACTTAGACTCCCTTTCTTCCCTCCTGGTGACATAATGAATTATTATTTCATGGGGAGCAGTTAAAGAGGCCCCTTTGGAAGAGTGGAATGTGTGCCGGGTGGGGGCAGAGGTGGGGAGCGAGCCGGGAGGTAGCCCGGTGGGTACCCGCGCCCGGGGCAGCTGCCGGGGGCCAGTCGGGGACAAAGGAGGGGGCCACCGCCCTGCCGCCGCCCCAGGCCTCGAGATGGGGGTCTTCGCAGGCGGCCGACCAAGAGCCGCCCCTCACCGCTCTCGAGCCACCCCCCTGTAGCCGCCCCGGGGAGTTCCTGGGAGCCCGGGAACGCAGGGTAAAGCGAGAATATAAATGTTTTCCTTAACTGGAGGAAACACTGCACTCACAAACCACTTGCGGAATAGATTAAGCTAATTTATTAAACACAGTTTGCCTGGTGACTGAGCTGAGCTGAGTAATGATTTACATTTTTTATCTTAAAAAAAAATACCACTAATAAGAGGAAGTCAGGGGCCACGGCGGCCCTATTTGTGGGGTCAAAGTTAGGGAAGGTGTCCCGTGACCCCGTCTGGGGTCAAGGATGGACGCTGAGTAGAGAGGCGGTCAAGCTTTCCAGCTCCAGCTTCCGAAGACCCACTGTGTGCAGAGCAGGTGAACGCCAAGTGGGCGGGGTCCTTCTCCGGAGCAACCTCGGTGGGATTCGGGTGTAAAAGAAGACCGGTTTTTTGTTTGCTTTACGTCTTGTTGCGGAGGCGCACAGATCACTGCACACAACCCAATGCTGGACCCTCTTTTAACACTGCAGTAAACATTAATGACTCCTAGGAGATTTTGGAAATGTTATACTGGGGACATATATGGGGAGCAGATTCTCGACAGTGTTTGGTGCCAACAACCCTCTCTTCTTAATTGTAATACCTCTTTTACTATTTTACTCTGGAATAAAGATCTTGACTAATGTAACCTACTCAAACACGTTATTTCACACAGAAGGAAGAGCGGTTGGAAGGGGCGAGAAGACCTAACTGTAAAGGAAAGATTTCACAAGTATAATATCTATTTCTCCATCATGACAACTACAGAATGAAGAAGTCAAATGCTTGCACCATCTTATAATGAATACATTTTGATTTAAGAGAAAACTGTTCAACTGATTATTGTGGATCCTTTTCTTTATGCTTTACTTTTTAAAATAAGTATATTTGCTCCTACAGGGTAGATTCATCCCAGTGTGTCAGCTGTGCACTGACAGAGGTGTTGCTGGGGAAAATCCAGACCTACCCGCTGCACGGTTGTCCGTAACACGATTTTCCCAAATGGTGAGTGACCCTTGGTAAACTTGCAGAAAGAAAAGTGTCCACTGTAGTTGTATATCTGGAAAATATAACATATGTCAAAATTATGTAAAAATAATTTGTGCTTATATGTAAAATGGAGTTTGAGATAATCACCAGAGACTTGTTCGACTACTTGATTGTTTTATGGAAAATTTGAATTGTTCTTACAGACTTGGGATGATTCTTTGGGCAGTAGTACATTGTCTTCTGGGGTTTGACATTACCCTCTTTGAGATGCAGTGATCTAAAGCATTAGCTTTAGCATTCCTTGAATTATTATTTCATGAAGAATAGAACATTTCTCTAGAACAGAATTCTAGAGAGTTTTCAGGTCTCTTGAAACCCATTCTTGAATCCTTTGTAGAATTCATGTATTCTGAATTCTGAATCCTTCCCTTGGTCTATTAATACGTTGGGAACTGAGAGGTTACAAACATGTAGAGTTGGAAAAAATTTTGCCAAGACTACTTGAGGGAATCCTTTAGTAACATCTCATTCAAGTTTCTGACTTAAGTACTCTGCTGGAAAGCAGGTACCTTCCTTGCTCTGAAAGTAGAGCTAAAATTACTTTATATGGCGGTTCTAGCACACTGTTTGCTTCTACTGAATTTGTGGGCAACGAAAGCCCTCCGTCTAATCTCCTTGTTCTTAGTAAGATGTTCCACCTCTGTGCTTTGGCGGTTAGTTGCCTTTTCGTATCTAAGGGGAACTGCTTTACATTAACACCTGTTAAATACTTTCATGTGGGGGTGGGTCTTTTTTCCTAGCTTGTCTAGATATCCTTGGATACCAACTTTGTCTTCGAATCTATTACTTTCTCTTTTAGTTTTGAGTGACTGAATACTAAAATATTATAATTCATTATGATGGAAAGAAAAATTGAGATGCCTCTTTTTCCAATGTTGCATCATTAGTAATAATACCATAGAAGTATGTTAGCTTTTTCCAGTGTGTACATTAATAACTCCATTATATAAATGTGTGCACATCATTGTGGATTTAAAACTGAAGGAATAAGGCAGTGGACCTTAAAATATTCTGTCTTCATTTGTTTTAATTTTTGTTAATAGAAAAATTTGACATTTATTTTAAAAATCCTTTAGAAGATTAGTGTTTCCCACTCTCAGTGCTGGAATTATATCAATTCTAAAAATAATATACCAAATTAAAATATTTTAAAAGAAAGAAATTTCACCCAGCTCTACTTTTTAGCATTCTGGTTTTCATTTTTCCATGTCTGTGTCTTCTAGGTTTAGCCCAGGTCTTTACATATTGCATACCAAATTTCTGTATCTCTTATTTTGTTCCTCATTATGAATGAGTATTAGCCTATATTTTATTCTTAAACAATATGTATTAAAATAGGCAACAGAGGGTCTTTAATACACCTTTGTCTAGATGTGCTGACAAACTAAAATCTTCTAGGCCTTTAAAAAATATATCTCTGTAGTAGTGAGGTAGGACTGTAATATTAATTTAGCAGCTCACATTAAAAAATCCTTATCCATAAACATAAGTCAGAAGTATGAGGGCGTGATAGGCTCTTGTGCCACTGACTCCAAAAGTCCTAAAGTTATTATGTGGAGCACTTTTGTTTGGTAAACCCCAGTGAAATTAGTTTCTTTGGTTCTGTTAGAGAGCTGGGTGAGGGGAACAGCAGGGATATTAGAAAGGCCACCTTGATTCACCTCTGGTTCTGGAGGGCCAAGTGCCTGAAGCATTTGGGAAAATCACCTCCTAATCTGAAGTACTTTACTTCTGCTCCTCTCCCCATAGTGTGCAATGTTCTTCAGATTAGTTGGACCTTTCTTGGGAACTGAGGTGAGAGCTATGGTCTAGCTGTTTGTGCATAGCCCAAGGAAGTCTCAGTTCAAGTTTGGTTAACAGTTGATACCTGCTCTTCTATCCTCTTTGGCGGAGTATTAAATAAGACATATTTACTGGAAATAATCCTTATCTTTTGGAAAACTGATAATAATGGTGACTACCAACTCTTGGATATCTACTATGCAAGGCAGTATACCCTTACATTATTATGCTTCACAACAATCTTATGAGGTAGGAATCATTATTTTCATTTTAGAGATGAGGAATGCTCAGAAAGGCTAAGTGTCTCATACAAAACACAGGCTGGCCTATTTCCACAGCCCAGGGGTTTTTATATAACACTCTGTCTGCATTTAAAAATCTATAAATTTGAGCAATATAAAATGGCATCACCAGGTCCCAAACTTTATCTCTCATTTAGGAAGACAAGAGAAAGTGAGCAGAGAGACCTGCGGCTTTCCCAAAGCAGGAAAAATGGTGTGACTGTTCCCACTGACTTCTCCCTGAATAAAGCACAAGGTGTTCTGGAACAAGTGAGAGGCAGAAGCTCAAAAACTTAGCAACAAGGAGTAGTAGTTCTAAAACAATAAAGCCTAAGAGACAGGCTTGGCATATTTTCAGAATATAAAATGTTGGATCAAGTACATAAATTGTATTACAGAATCTATCCCCGAAACACTGGGTGACTACAATTCAGTTACTAAATTAAATTTTTTCAACCTTGGGCAGCATCAGTGTTTGATAAATAAAAACATGATGATTCTTTAGAGTTGCTAAGGATACCTTACAAGAAATAAGGAAAATATGATCTTGTTTAGTATGTGTGGATGCTTTTTGGCCTCTGAATGAAACAGTGAAGTCATAAAAGGTTTTCCTCCTGTATTTAACTTTTTTTTAAACAAGAGTTATTCTTGTCAAACTCAGGAAGCTTTGACTTAAGATACAGTCTTGGTAATGTCAAGTAGGATATAGGGGCAACCCAGTTCCACAATTAGATAAATGGTGAATTTTTAAATGCTTCTTACTTCTGAAATAGAAATAATAGACCAAAGTCTTTCTAAGGATGTCTTGCTTCATCTGTGAACTGAGTCTCTGCCCTCATACAGCTCTAAATCCCCGAGTGCAAGATTAACTTGGCTACATTGTTGTGGTCCCTGAAAATATGGAGGGGTTTCCTGCAAATCAACATCAGCTTCACAGCATTACCAGGGTTTCTCACTTCTAGATTGAAGGGGCTACTTTCATTGTCTGGACACACAATGGCATCAGAACGCCACGACTGATTGGACCTCTATTCAGCTGATCCTTAAAAATCCTATTCAAGGGAATCTGAAGACCAAAATATTTTCCTCCAACAAGCTAGGTCAGTGTGCTTAGTTCTACAATTCACATGAAAGAAAAGACAGTGTGTCTGTTCACCGAATACAGGGCATTTCAATGTTCTGATGATTTATTACCAAGGCAAATAGAAATAGTGCAGACCACAATATCATTTATCATGTCATTACATATCTTTCTGGGGGATAATGTACATACCACAGAAGTAAAGTAGAGCCATCCTGGCTTTTGCTCTGCACCTCAGTTTCCTTTTCTGCTGTGGGAGAGGCAGGATTGCCTCTGGATATTGAAGGTCTATTCCAGCGTTAACCTTCTAGAGTCTATCTATAGACTGTAGGGAGGTGCTCTTACATGGCAGTTGTCTTCTTGAGCCAGTTTTATTGACACTACATCCTATTGGTCTCAAACAGTTACTTACCCTTTGTAAGCTTTGGTTTTCTCATCTGTGAAAATGGAAATGATGACCATACAACTTCTTAGGGTTATTGCTGTGGTTAAGGTAATGTATGTAAACCTCTGAGTTAGAAATCTCAGAACGCACTCAACCTATATTAGCTATTACAATTGTTATTAGAACGTCTCATTATAATAGCTTTTATTTTTGCTTTTTACTTTTCTTGTCCCCTTTCTTTGTTTCTGCATTTATACATATTATACAAACTATCTTAGAGTTAAACTTTCAAGGAATTGGTAATGAAGAACAAAACCTTAAGTCTAAGAATAAGCAATCTCAGAGCCAAATCCTAGATCTTGTAGTCTTGTAGGAATCACAGTTAGCTCCAGGTTTTTTTTTTTTAACCATTCAACGTATGCACATCTATACTCTATTGAGCCATGTATTTGGATATGGACACATGTGTGGGGATGTTAATGTTGTGAAGATGTTTAGGAACAGGTATTTCTTTTGGGTATCTTCACTCTTTTATGTGTTAGAATAAGGAGGATTTGGATTTTCCTTAAAAGACTCTTTTTGTAGGAGGACCACTGTTTGGGCAATGCTTGTAGAATCTTATTTTCTTTGGTAAGTATTAGGAAAACAAAACATGTCAAACTTTTTCTTATTTTAGACAAGTGTTTTCTATTTAGGCTACCAGAGTTTGAATAAATATTCCTGTGAACAATTATTTAAAAACATTCATATTTTCTCCTTCCCACACATCTAAGCAAATTTTATTTAATGTCAGTTGCTTCAAAATGGGTCTTGTGCATTTCTAGGCTGCCAAGGCAGAGACGGGGTTCAAGTTGCCATATTTTGATAGAGACAGGTCAGCCACACTGTTCAGAATGCATCCTCCTTGCTCCCTGAATATCTGATGAAGTCTTCTTTCCCCATTTGCTCTGCAAATCCACTTCGTCTTTGCCATCTCCTCTTTGAACCAGGTTTTTTTGGAACAGAAAATTGGGAAAAATCATGGTGCCTGAGGTCCTCTGCATTTGTTTTTCAGACCAGAATATCAGCTACATGATGCATTGCACAGATGCCATCCTATTGAATGTATAATAGAAAATTCTACTTACCGGTCTCCATCCCTCCTCATAGGATATGGTGTAAATTATTTATTTGATACAAATACAGGAAATAAACCAGAGAACTAATCTAGTAGATGAGAGAATTGAAAATGTTTGGAAACCACATCTCAGATTTTTAGTTCAAGTCGTTCATTAGGTCATCTCTTTCCTTGCTTTACTGCTTCCTTGACAAGAAATAGTTTCCCCTCCCCCAGTCTATTTTTATCTTCACTAACTGAAAATGCATTGGAATTATGATCCCCTAATGTTTCCCCATAATGAATGTTATTCCCTTTGAAATGAAGTTGTTCTTTGTAGATGGAAATGAAGACAGTGAGACCTGAACTCACTGTGGTGAATATGGAGTGTACTACCCAGTGCCCGCCTTTAAGTTAGAACAGGGTACTCATTCGTACAGCTGCTGGGAGTGTAGATTGCTAAATGTCCCCTTCAAATCCTTCTCCAGGAATTGCCATTTGCCAGCGGGAGCTAGTTCACTTGCCTCCCGGGGTCAGCCTGTACCCAATAACTGGGCAGTGTGATAAAGGAAGAGCAACTCTGCAGGACTACCCAGCTCCAAAACTCCTTGTGGGATCAACCACTTAGTGGCTCAACTTCTTTCCCCCATTCTTATTTCCTTCTCCCCCCCTCAGGTTGACTCAAAGAGCACCCTTCAGTAACCCTGCTGCAACACAGCTTCATCTCAGAGTCTATTTCCTAGGGAGCCTGACCTACAACACACAGGCTAAAAATATTAGGGAAAAAATGATGCAGTAAAAAGTGAGAGTCTTGGGCCTCCCTGGTGGCGCAGAGGTTGAGCGCTGGGTTGCGAAACTGCCTGGCCTCTGTGGCGCAGGTTCGATCCCCAGCTGCTCCCCGGCCACTGGAGGAGGGTCTCACGTGGCGTGCAGACCTCTCCTGCCGCCCGCTGCTCCCCTCAGCAGTGTACTTCGGTCCTTCTGCCTGTTCTGCTCCCTGCTCTGGCTCTGGTGAATTCTCTCACCCTCCCGTGCTTCTGACTGTACCCAGTGCATGTATAAACAAAACAAACAAACAAACAAACAAATAAATAAATAAATAAAACATGCCTCTATTAAAAAAAAAAAGTGAGAGTCTTAAGTCCCCTGTCTATTTTTCTCCTTAGAATATGATATTCATTGGGTTAAAATACTTGAACAACTTTGCAAAACAGGAAAAGACATTAAAGTACATGAAGATTATTTAATGAATGAAAAGTATACTATAGAACACTATAGAACAAATTTTCAACAAAACCATGAAAATATCACTTTAAAAATCAGAATGTGAAAAACATAAAATTTTACAAAGGAGAATATTTTTATTAGAAATTCTGAGACCAAAAAGAAATTCTGAGACAAAGAATATGTTAATATCTTAATGAGTTTGTTATTGCTTTTTTGGAAGTGGATTGCCTGATATAACAAATGCTTATGATTTTTTTTTTTTAAGATTTATTTATACAAGCACTGGGCACAGTCAGAAGCGTGGGAGGGTGAGAGAATTCACCAGAGCCATAGCGGGGAACAGAACAGGCAGACTGACTGGAATACACTGCTGAGGGGAGGAGTGGGCGGCAGGAGATGTCTGAGCACCATATGTGGTACCCTCACCAGCGGTAGGGGATTGAACTGGTGCTGCAGAGGCTGTGGGCAGCCTCGCAGCCCAGCGCTCTACCGCTGCACCACCAGGGGAGGCCCACAAATGCTTATGATTGAGGCAACCACCTTACCATGGTCATTGATCCTGGGGCAATGGGGAGCTATAGGAGGGGAGAAGAATCACGATACAAGAAGGAAAAAAAAGGGATTTCCAGTGAGAAAAACTAAAATACCAATGAAGCTTGCCCCGCATAAATACTCATTGGGATTGTAATTTAAAAAATTTTTTCTTCAAAGGATTGAGCTTAAAATAACACTCAACAGTTATTTAATTCATCACATAGCTATTATAATTACAAGTGATCCTTATTCAGGCAGGATATAAGTAGGGAATAAACTTCCTTTTCCCTTAAAAACAGACCTTTATTGGAACTCTTTAGAAATTAATTTATATAAGTTATATCTCAAAACATTACCATGGTGAATAAAAATCAAACAGTACAAAAGTATATAGAAGGTTGGGCCTCCCCAGTGGCACAGCGGGTTGAGTGCTGCGCTGTGAAGCTGTCTGCAGCCTCTGCAGCACAGGTTTGATTCCTGGGCAGGCAGAAACCCACATGGCGTGGGAGACCTCTCCTGCCTCACCCGCTACCCCCCTCAGCAGTGTCCTCAGTCTGTCTGTTCTGCTCTGCTACCCGCTTTGTCTCTGGTGAATTCTCTCACCCTCCCACACCTCTGACTGTACCCCAGTTTTTGTATAAATAAATAAAACTTAAAAAAAAAGAAAAATAAGTATATAGAAGATTAAAATTCTCTTCTTGGAGTTAACCACTGTTCTCAGTTGCTTTCATATCTTTTTCTATGAGTAATATAATTATTCTTGGACATTTGCACATATATGGGATAACTTTCATTTTAATTTTTCCTATATTCTTACAATAGGATCATACTATATGGATTGTCTTGTAATTTGTACTTTTTACTTAACATTTTTATTAATACTCCCTTTAACCTACTTAATTCAAACCATGCTGTGCCATTTCAACCTCTCTATTAGAATTAAATTTTATCTGCTTGTTAATTATTCTTAGGAATCATACTCTTTATCTAAGTATAACAAATTAACTATTTTAGTCATGAATACAAATTCTTATCTTTATAAAAATGCAGAGAGTTGCATTTTTCTTTTCTTTTCAGACTAATTCAGTGGAGCCTGACTCCCAAAATAATTCTGTTTAAAATATCCAAGAAAAATTAAATTCAGTTTTAATCTCATTCTCAAAATGACTTTAATATTTTATTTGCCTTAATATCATCCTGCCTTCTCCCCAGATATTTTTTTTTTAAAAAAAAGATGGGGGCAAACTAGTTTTAACACTCAGTTTTGGCTTATGTTTGTCTCTAAATCCTAGCAGCCTTGTTTTCAGCAGGAAAGGTTTTCTCTCCTGCTCCATCACTAGTCTGTAAAGTAAATTGCAAAAAGCTACCAAAGTCTGGCTACATCCTCATAGTGACTGTTTAAACCCATTACTTTCTCTTTTAATCAAATCACTGTTGTGTCAAAATATACGATTCTCGCCATGAATCTCCCTGGCTTGTTACAGGTCACCGGTTGCACCTTGAAAATGTTTGCTCTCCTAAGCGCCTTCTCTCCAGCCTCCAGCTAAATTGCTCCAGACCAAGCCTGATCATTTTTCTATACACATAGAACTCTAATTAATATAAACATAATGGCAAAGAGAACCTGTACTTTACAAAGGAGGAAGCGAAAATGCCTGGTCAGTAGGTATGTGGAACATCATTTGAATTATGGTAAAGTGGGCATGCACAAGATGCAAACATTCAAATTATATTAAGAAATAAAAGCAAGCCCTAAAAATTCCTTATCCTTGAATTACTGAGAGATTTCAGCCTTTATTCTTTTCTGATTTAAGAAATATTTTTTAGAAAGCCACCAGAGGGCCAGTAAGGAAAATAGTAATTATGTTTAAACAGCCAACACTTCACTAACATAAAATATTTGTACAGACTCTTAAACATGAAGTTAAGTGCCAGAGGCTATTTTCATTGTTTAATGTATTAAGTAAATAAAAATGTATCTAAGATGTGGACACACAATTAGTTTTGAGTTATTTATCCTGGAGTTTGTATGGTTTAGAAAAACTCCATCTTCTTGGCTGCTGCTGTCCTAATGCATTTAACTTCAGCCATCAGCTATGATTAAACACCTGCTGTTGTGGGGAAACAAAGCACACTAATCCAATATGTATTTCTGACATCTTAAATATCACCCAGTCCCCTGACATCAGGCACAGCTTTTCAGCAGGATGGAATTCCAGAGCATATTTTTCTAATTTATGGATGGACAATAAATCAAAATTAAGCCTTGGGCAATGAAATATACATCAGTGTGAATGAACTGACTGCAAACGAGGACCCTGCACAACTGAGGGAAAGGATATATTAATGGAATCCTAAGCCGAAAACACTGAAGTGAAAATTAAGGAAGTTTATTTCACATTTTGTCTCTATAAAAACAAAAGCAAAGACAGAAAATAAAAAGTTTTCTAATTTTTTTTTTTATGCACAGCACCATCAGTGGCCCATTTAAATTTTTTGAGGAGTCGTTTTTAAATTCTGGCATAAGGGTGATTGAAAACTCAAAATCTCTGATGCTCTTTTCAATATTTTTAATATTTAAGGAAGGTTTGAGGTGCTTAGTGTGGTTGCAGTTTTGCTTTCCTGGAACAGTGAACAGAGGCCATTGTTGACAGTCTTCAGTTTCTCCTGAGAAAGATCAGCAGAGCCCACAGCCTTCTTTGCCAGTTACGTAGAATGGGCTGGGAACTGTCCACTGCTGAACAAATCTTTCTTGTGCTGCCCTGCAGTTAGCCCTGGGAGAGAGAGAAAATCTTAGAGCTTTGTTCTCAGTGAGAGATTCAGTCCATCTTGCTCTGATTACCCCCAACTCTATACTGAGGTTATGTTGGAGATACTAACGTGGTTTATCCTTCTCATCCTCACCACTACCAAGCACTGTATGTCTTCAAGAGAGTCTGCCAGGGTAGTCATCATTTTTATCAGGGATAATGTTTTATGTTTATGAGCATGTCAGGGTTATTAACTAACATTATCTCTTAAATCCTCACCTCTATAAATAGGATAAATGGCAAATTAAATATTAAAGACAGGCATATAGAACCATAATAAAATCAAGGCTTTGTTTTGGGGCACATGACAAATTATAGAACTGGAGAAAAAAACTCTGTTGACTGGTTTCCAGTTCTAGATCTCACCTAGTCAGCAAACACCCCTCATCCCAGTTGACTGAAGTTTCTTCAGGTTATTATTCCTAAGACATCTATAGAACAATTATTTCTATAGATTCATCTTGTTTCCTGTTCTGTGCTCCAGTATTGGTTCACCCACCTATGTAGTATTTATTTATGAACAATTATTTCTATAGACATATGTTACTGGGAACATTTTAAATAATTAAAAGTTAATGTAAGAGATCAAGTACTTTAGGAATGAATTTTTTATGTATCTCAGAAAGAGACCAGAATATTCCCCAATCCTAACCCCTTATATTTAAAAATTCTAAATGGACTGATATTTTAGTGATGTTTTAAACCAAGGACATGAGTCTGGAGGAATAGGTCTTTCACCAAAGGTCACACAGTGATGGGTGGAGAAGAGAAGCAAAGTCCAGAAATTGTCTACAGAACCTACATTCATGTATATCATTATTCTAGAAAATGCTCTTATATAAATGAAGTTTTGATCTTATATGTCTTTACTTTTAAACTCTGCAGGTTAGCTTAGCTTATCTCCTCTTGATGAAGTGTAACTATGTAAATCACTGAGGGTGACTGGTTGCTGTTGATAATCATTGTCACATCATTGATTACAAGTAGACTTATAGTATAAAAATTGCATTCTCAATATTCACATAATTCTTGATCCTCATTTTCATCTGAGGGAGCTTGTGTTTAAAATTTTTAGCTACTTTATCAGTAAATATGGGCAAGACCTATGGATGTTGACAAGAGATAAAGAATTTCAACTGTATGATAAAGGAGAATAAAAACAAATTATTTTGCCCATCTTAAGTTAAGCAAAGCATTCTCATCAAAAACCTGCCACATCAGAAGGGTTCATTGAGATTTAAAAATATGTGTAATGATCAGCAATAATACACAATAACAACAACACATAAATTATTGTAGTGGCAATGTTTGTATAAAAATAACTAAGCCAAAATAGAGTCTTTTACTTCTAACATTTACTTTTAACATGTCCCATGTTTATCAAAATTCATAAATTTAATGAATTTTTATTGAGGGTACTCCATGTACTGGGAATTGTGCTAATCCCCAAAGATTCAGTGCCCAAAAAAAAAATAGATATGATCTTTCTCGTTCAATTTGTCTTCTACTTGTGAAGAACACTTTCTCAATGATTGGGAAAATCTTATGAGAAAAATTGATGATCATAAAAATGAAACATGTTCCTATTTATATTAGAGTTTTCTTTAGGTGTTATAACCCATATTATATTCCCAGGAAAACAGTCTTGAGCCCTTTAATATTATTTTTCTATCATATGACAGCTTCTTTATTTCCTGTTTGCAGACTCCTAACTCCTCCCAATTTTCTATGATTTCTTGCTAAGTATTCATCTGGAGGATGGTTGGTCCATCTGTTAGTCTACATTTGTTTTCTCCTACTTTGTCTCATAGCCAAGATTCTCATCAAAATCAACTTTTCGATAATATTCTTTTTTATTGAGGTGAAACATAAAAATAGTCATTTTAAAGTGTTCAATTCAATGGAATTTAGAATGTTCACAATGTTGTACCATCACTGCCTTTAGATCCAAAACATTTTCATCTCCCCAAAGGAAAACCCATACCCATTAAGAAGTTCCTCCTCCTTTTCAATCTTCCGCCTATCTCCAGACAACTACCAACTATCTCTATGAATTGACCTACTCTGTATATTTCATGCAAATGGAATCATAAATTATGTGACTATTTTTGTCTGGATTCTTTTACAATGTAGCATGTGTCAGTACTTCATACTTTTTAATGACCGAATAATATTCCGCTGAGTGGCTTTCCCACTAATATGTTTCTTCATTCCATGATCTGCTCTAGGATTGCACATTGTGTTCAGTCATCAGGTCTCCTTAGTCGCCTCTCATTTGGGATAGTTTCTCAATCTTCCTTTTCATGAACTTTAGAGAGTTTTGAGGAGTACTGGTTGAGTATATCATTGGCTATTCCTTAATTTAGGTTTGTTTGATGTTTTTTCCTTGTATTAAACTGGATTTTAGAGGAAGAATGCCATAAAGAAGAAGTGCCCTTTCCATCACATAATATCAGAGGGTGTATGTTATCGCCAGGACTTATGACTGGAGATGTTAACCTCCATCACTTGACTGGGGTCATATCTACCAGCTTTTTCCACTCTAAAGTCTCTCCCCTACCCTTTTTATATTCTGTTCTTTGGAAACATGTCACTAAGTATAACCCATATGTCTAAAGGGAAGAGAATCTACATAAATTACTTGGAATTCTTCTGTAAAGAAGTTTATCTCTCCAATCTATCCAATTACTTATTTGTGTAATAAAAACCTGTGGATATTTATTTTATAGTTCATATCCTTTTGAGGTCTTGTCATGTCAAGTGGTTAATGCAGAGTGAGTGCAGTTTAGTGTGCTCTGAAAGCAAGAAGACCGCATGCTTAGTATGGAATATAGTAACTACAGAATAAGAGACACAGTTTTGTCTTGGGGATGAGAGCATGAGCAGTTGGAAGATATTTACTGAGTAGGGATAAAGCACATTTTGATGTCAGCTTTTAAAGGAAGGCTATATATAAGATTTTTAGAGCGATTGTTTGATTAGGGCCTAGGTTTTCTAATTCCTAGTCTATGCTCTTATATTGGTTGTTGTCATCAAATCTTTGCTTGTGATCATATTTGACATTATCAATATATTTGAAGAGAAATACAGTAGTTTGATACAAAACATCCCCACTCAGCTTAAACTGACATTCAAAAAAAAAAAAAAAAGAGAGAGAATTGCATTCTCTACAAATATCTGTTACCCAAGATTTAGAACCCGGGGTGTGGGAGTGGTTAGATATGATGTTACCTTAGAGACCAGATGGTACCACTTAGTCACTTAGTCTGCTATTGAAGAAGTGGAGCCCTGTGGAGCCCTGTGAGCAAGACTCTTGCTAGATTATATAGTTAATCAGTGGTAAAGCTACAAGATAGAGATGGAGACACTAGAGTCTTAAAGAAAAGTGGAAACTTGTCTTGAGTTGTGCTATACACTCATACACTCAGAGTGTTTGTTGGCTTAGTGTTTAGATTTCTGATTTCTTTTCCTTTGCTGCTTTCATTAAGGAATTATGTTGCCATTACTATTTTCAAGAACTAAGGTGCCTAGTGTAACAATAGTTATTTACTTCCAAGAAATTAGTAGCCATTTTTGGCATTCTGCTTTCACTTACTGGATGACATATCTAAATCATGTCAGTGAAAATATATAGATTCAGACTCATTATTTAATAGCCCCTTTTTACATATGGACACTTTAGTGGTATAATAAAGCATTACTCTTTCATGGAGATATTTTCAGATAGTTTTGCTCTCAGTTTTGGGAATACCCCTTTTAATATTAGAGCATTTGAATATATTTGAGAATCTGTAATGAGTGATTCTAATAGTAATTGATGTAAAACAGCAGTAATTTATTAAGGTGTAAAAAACATGATGAATTTAAAATTTTGGAAATAAGTATATTAAAGAGAGGGTTATTCAGAGTTAGTGTTCTAAATTCCTTGAGTAATTAAGGAGGCAGAATAGATATTGAATTACCTTTGATTCTATTAACTATGCATGTTAATTTTTAAGACATATCATTCCTCTCAAATCTAAAGATTTCTTTCTTTTATTAATTCTGGAATACTATTACTATTATCCCTTCAAATACTGCTCTTTCCCACTTGCTTTTTCTTTTCTTTTCTTTTTTTAAAATATTTATTTATTTTTATACAAGAACCAGGATACAGTTCAGATGTGTGGGAGGGAGAGAGGATTCACCAGAGACAGAACAGGGAACAGAACAGGCAGACTCACTGGAATACACTGCTGAGGGGAGCAGCGGGCGAGACAGGAGGGGTCTGCTGCGCCATGTGGGATTCTTGCTGGCCAGCGGAGATTGAACCCATGCTGCAGAGGCTGCTGCACATGCTGCAGAGCTTCACAGTGCGGCGCTCAACTGCCTGCGCCTCCCCTGCCTCAACCAGGGGAGACCCCCACTTGCTTTTTCTATCTCCTTTGTCAACCAACCAAATTAAGTTAGATTTAGATTTTGTTAAATATTTCTTTTTTAAATTAAAAAAAAAATAACCTCTAAACCATGATTACTGAAACTGGTACATCTTCCAAACCCAGTGATTTATGGGAGTGAGGGAAGGAGGGATGGAAGGCAATAATTTCAGTCAATTGAAGAGAATTCAGAAAAGAAAGAAAAAGGAAGTTCCCAAACTGCTGTGCATTGAAATCACCTAAAACTCTTTTTAAAATTATACATCCAGGGTCTCTTCCAATATTTAATAAGCTGATTCTGTTTCAGAACTGATCCATGGCATAGCATTGGGGAACCACGGGAAGATGACCTCAGTTCCCACTAATTGAGACTTTTGATAATTTAGTAGATAGTGCCTGTGAACTGGGGAGGTTACTAGAAAACCAGAGCAGTGGAACTTTTGTTTCCATTGGATAGAAGAATAATGGAGGCTAAGGATATCTGTGATATTAGATATAACTTGGTGAACAACTCATGTGCTTTCTCCGCTGTTCATCAATTTTTCAGTAAATGTTTATGAAGATGATGAAATGAAGATACTTCCTACTTAGAACAACATAGCTTACAGTTTACATCTCTACATCCTCATAGTTCATTCAAGGAGATTCTATTACAAGTCTGGAGTCCCAGAGCAGTGTGTCTCCAAGTTTTCATATGCACAGAAAACACCTGAGAGTCTTGATAAAAAAGCAGATTCTGATTCAGTTGGCCTAAGGTTGGGCCCAAGATAATACGTTTCTAATAAAGCTATCTCCTTACTTTACTACTAGACATTGAGGAATCCTCTCTTTCTTTAGACAGAGAGAGAAGCTCTTCTGGTCTTCTAAAGACTTCATTCTTTAGACCAGATAATCATTTTGTCTTAATATTTAGTATTATAAGGAGAGAGACTAGAAATGACACTATGTGAACTGGTTGAGGCAACTGGGCTTGGGAGTCAGAGCAAAAGATCAGAGCTGAGCATGATGACATCTCAAAGCTTAAACTTGTTTCTACATCCAGAATAGGGTAGCAGCAAAGGCATCAGGAAGACCTACCAGGCCTGTAAGAACAGACTCCTAGCCTCAAAAAGGGTTTTTTGTTTTATTTTATTTTTATTTGCTTGTTTTTGGTTTTTTTTTAAGTTTTTGTACTTTCACATATTTATTTTTCTGAAACTCTTTTGCCTTCTGGCATATGCTAACTAGATCTTTCATGTACTTTATAATTAATTTTTTTATTTAAGTAAGTTTATGTGACATAAAATTAAGCATTTTAAAGTGAGCAATTCAGTGATATTTGTACAACATTCAGAATGTTGTGCAACCATCACCTCTAGCTAGTTCAACCCTCCCCGCAAAGAAAACCTATACACATTATGCAATTAGTCCTTATTTCCACCTCCCTTCAGCCCTTTGAAATCACAGATCTGTTTTCTGTCTCTATTAGTGAACCTTCTGGATATTTCTAATAAATGGTATTGTTGCAATATGTGACCCTTTGTGTCTGGCTTCTTCACTTAGCATAATGTTTTTTATGTTCATCCACAATGTAGCATGTATATCAGTACTTCATCCCTTTTCGTAGTTGAGTAATATTCCACTGTATGCAATTATGAAATTTTGTATATCCACTAGGGTTGTTTTCCGCATTTTGACTTTAGTGAATTGTGCTTCTATAAACATTCATGTAAAAGTAGTTGAGTACCTGTTTTCATAACTGATTCTTTTTAAATGAATCATCTCATTTCATTTTCAAATTGGATTGGAAAGAGGTATTTTACTGACAAGAAACAAGCTCAAAGTGATTTGCTCAAGGTTTACAATTGTTAAGAGATCCAGAGACTGAACACATCTGAGAGGAAGTTCAGTACTCTTTCAAGTCATACCACAGTGGGCTCAGCTGCCTGGGAGTCAGAGAGGGGAAGGTGAATAAAAATGATTAGCAGGTTATAAAGCACAATATATGTAAGTTGGTATAGGTAGCCAGTATTCAAAATGCCAATTGATGCTACAGGAGTAGTTTCCCACTCAGGAGGTCAGAGCATGCTATCTCTATTATGGCCAGAAGAGAGATTTTAGAATTGCAAAAGGTATAACAGAGTGGTTGGACACTAGCAAAGGAGTTTGACAAGGCTGTCACATCTGTTCAATATTTCTACTGAAATAATCATGAGTATTGCTGTTGATGGTTACCATAGTGGTATTAAGGTTGGCAGAAGGAGATGATGTAATCTCCAGTATGCTGATGACATCCTGGCTGCTGAGTCTGTGGTTTCTGCACTAGGAAAGCTGGTGCCTTAGACCAGGGATGATTTAGATTCTGATAATGGTAATTGAGAAGCAGAATATTTTAGTGGCAGCACAAACTGGGAGTGAATAAGAATTGCAAGTGAAGAGTTATGCTGCCAATAGTTTATGATAGGTAGAGAGAACTGTGGCCCTCTGGCCTATATAAGGAGAGAGCAAATGGCCTCGTCAGCATTCATGAATATGAGGTCCAGAGCATAAGATGTCTGCCGGGAGGCGTTCGGCTTCACATTATCTTACCTCAGGTCCTTTCTTGGTTCTAATTTAGTTCCAGTGTCTGATTAATATGAAATACCTGTTAGCTGAACCTCAATTTACAGACTTTTACTGAAAGAAGAGATGAAGAGCAACATAGAAATGTGGCTACTGTCAAGCTGAGTTAAACCCAGAGTGATGACGACAATATCCTCGTGAAGGAGAAGAATGACAACAGGCTGAAGAAAGCATCATCTGTTTTCAGAATCCTGGAACATTTCCTTCTGAAATAACTCATTCTGTGTGTCTTGATTTCCTGACAAGTAAATCTTGAAGAACAGAACTGGCATTTATCAGGGCAAATACTAGTATGTGAATCTCTGGTAAGATTTGTGACAGGGTTTGTGAAGGTTTTCTTTGAAATTATTAATCAAAATATAGCTTTCGACTATGTATGCTTTCTTTTATAATTATGGAAAAACATATATTCAGTGTGGAAAACTTAATGAAAGAGGGGAAAGTCATGCATATTTTTACAACACAAATAATCAACTAACATTTTGCCATTTCTTCTTCCAATATTTTATCTATATATTTTTTTATAATTAGAACCTTACCTTGAGTTTAACTGGCATTCACTTTTAAATTTTGACTTATTCGTACATTTTTTTCTGTCTGCTTCTCTTGATCCGAGAGTCATTCCAGGGATTGGGTTTCCTATAAAATGGCCTCATGTGGAAATATAGTGATGCTTATCATTCCCCAGCTTTTACCCATTTCAGTTCGGAGGGGGCTAGGCCTTTTCACAGCACTTCTGAAATTTGCTGTTTATTTAGATCATGATTTTGTTTAAAAGAGTTTTCTTTTTAAATATAGGTTTTGGTTAATTTGATCTTGGGAGGAGCCTGAGAGTGTTCATTTCTAACAAGTTCCCAATTGAGGACAAGGCTACTTTTCCATGGAACATACTTTGAGTAGAAAAGTAGACTGAGAAAACAAGTGCACCGGTCAGGACATATCAGCAATACATTTATACAACTTTTCAAAGGGCTTTCACTTCTAGACTGAAGAGTTGAATAGCTTAATAGATTGAAAAACATCTACTAAGAAAACACTTGACTTGTAGCAGGATCTCTCAAAGTGTGGTGTCTGGGTCCACTTGCATTCGTATCCCTGGATTATTAAAAATATAACTTATACCTCAGTCCTGCAGAGTCAGAATGGGAGGCGCAGGAGAGACCATATCAAATAGAACTCCACATTCAAATTTGAGAAATGCTGGCAAATTAGAAAAGAGCACTGAATTAGGAGAAATGGGTTCTAGTTCTGAAACTGGCCTCTCTCTAATAGCAAATCACCTCACCTCTCTGGGTCTCAGTTCAAGTCTATCACATGGGAGACAGATTGTTGAACACTCTAGTTTCTATCTCTGATGTAGTAAGTATCCTTCAATTCCTACATCAGGTCAACTTGATCTCTCCCTCTCTGTGCACTGAAGTGTGCAGGGCACACACTCGACCCCAAAGAGGACAGCCATCTAGGAGATATTGTCTTCACGTCATCTCTGTTGGCCTACAGAGAAATAGGTATAGTCAGGAGGCACATAATACAAGAAGTACTAGTTCATCTTTAAACATTTTTAAAGCAAACATTAGTGCCAAGGCCAATGTCTCTTCAGAATAACACAGGTCTGCATTTAGTATTGTAATTAAACTTAAATCATTTCGTAAATTATATGTTTTAAATGGCAATTGCGCAGCCTTTAAGGTTTCCTCTTGCCTTGAGCACCATTGGGTAAATGTGTTCATGATTGAATTAGCAGACCTTTGATTTTAAAAGGACTTTTCAGTGATCTTTTATGGTAGATTAAAAAGCAATTTACTAATTTACAGTTCATAGGAATTCCAAGCCCTCCTTGAGTTTTGTAAATCAATTCTGTGCTAACAAATGTGACTATATCTGAAAATGTTTCATATGGGGACAGCTGGAATCAGACACAACCCTAAAGTCGCAATTACATGATCAGTAAAACTGTATTTTGTGAGCTGCTTCTTTGTACCCACCATAAGCCCCTCTTAGGGATCCTTTAATTTGAAATTGTCAACTTAAGGGTCTTTAGCAGGGTGGGGGAGATTTAACCAACAGGACTGGGAATTACTAACTTAATTGTTGGCTCATCTTTTCT
The DNA here is from genome assembly GCF_014898055.3 of Talpa occidentalis. Lineage (NCBI taxonomy): Eukaryota > Metazoa > Chordata > Mammalia > Eulipotyphla > Talpidae > Talpa > Talpa occidentalis. The sequence continues at coordinate 92,706,906 of NW_023604972.1, read as the reverse complement.
CTAATCTGTTCTCTTTATTATAGTGTGTAATCACAGTTGAAAGGTAATTGTAAGAAGAGGTCACTTATGTAGGGGTTTTTATCCTAGGCACACCTTTTTCAGCAATCAAGACTAGTTCAATAGAAGAGACCCCCCCATCCCCATGTTTCTCAAAGCATACATAATCATATAACAACAACTATGATAATAATAATAGAGTGATTACTCTATGCCAGGTAACTGCTAGCTTATTTAATCTTTATAACAACTCTATATAATTTATACTGATATAACATGCATAATTTACAGTTGAAGAAACTGAACTATAGATTAAATAACTTTCCCAGCACCCCAAAAGTAGAAATGATGGAGTTTAAACTTGAACTCAAGGATCCTTGCTCCAGAGCTTGTGCCTATAATTGCTTTTATCCCCCATGGCATCTTGGTTCTTCCCACGTGAACCTGCTCAATTTCAGCTGGGGACTGGTTTTCTAAAAGGAGTTATCAATTATTAATAGCAGGGGCAGGTATAAGAAGTGAGCAGAGAAAGCTTATAAAGCTCAACACACATGGAAGAAATATCCAACAACTTGTTTCTTTTTCTTTTTTCCTTTCAAATTCAATTGCAAACTATTTCTCAGCCTTTGACAAGTCAACTTAAATCTGTCTCAAGTGGAACTGAAAGGTTCAAGCCATTGATGTGGAGTTGAGCATTTCTTTGGTAGGTTCTTGGGAATGAACCTTGTTTGAAGCTGGTGAAAAGGCACTTTGCTCTGACAGCCCTTCCATAGGAAGGAAAAAGCTGATAAATGTGCTGGATTTCCCTTCCTATGGTGGCAGATCCCTGGGGCTGAAGACAGGTATTTTTTTTTACTGGTTTTCTTGGGACTTTGACAACATGGAGGGAATTTAAATCCTAGGGAAATAGAAGAAAGGATTTACTTGAAATCGTTCAAAAAAAAAAAAAAAGGGTCAAAGAATGAAGCTACACAAGCCCAAATGTGGACACCAGTGCTTCATGTGACAAGCAAACCTAGACATTATCCCAAGTTATTCATCCAGAATCTTTTGTAAAAATTACAATTCCTTGACATTTTGATATCTTTCATCTGACCATCCATATCAAATGTTCTCATTCAAACATTACCTAGCATCATGGTTTATGATAAAAAATTCTGGTCTTTATGTCTAGTGGCACATTGAATCTTTAATGCCATGATATTGCAGCAGTATTGAATTAAGATTTTTTGGAAAATTGGAATAGTTTTCATGACCACAACTAAATAAAGGATAAGTACCCTGCCAAAAAAATTTTCAATTCTTCTAAATTAGGAAAGAATATAGAGCCATGTATGCTTACTTAGACACTAATGTTCCCTATTTTATGTCCTCTTGAACTTGGTATATTTGGTATGATATAAATTATTTGTTACATAGGTAGTTGCTTCATAATTGCTGAGTCAGAAGTTGCTGGAAAAATTCCTAGAAGTTGGGATTCAAGTTTCACAGCCTGTTGTCATCCTTGATTTTTCTAATACACTTTTCTCTTAACTTCTGCATTTCTTTTATCTTTCTTCTACTATGGAACAGCAGATTGGAAGGCAAGTCAGTTCTGCCTTTTCTGTGGCAATTGAGCAGCTTACAGGGTAGGGGAGGCTGGGGGTGTGTGGATTGGGCATTGAGACAGCAACCTCAGATAATGAGGGAATCGCAGCAGGAAGGAGGCTTTGTTCTTAAAGATGTCAGCACCCCATAGAGCAAGGGTTCTACCAACATGTCACCTATCCCCCAGCACCTACCTTACTGAAGTCATGCCTACATGCTGGCTGATTCAGGGTTATCAAGTCCTTGTAGGGGTTAGAATTTAGGGTTGGGGAGTTAGAATCTAACCTTCTCTGAGCTATCCCTAAATATAATGATACTTGTGATAACATCACCAGAAGCAGGACTGGAGGCAAGGCAGGGAGATGATTGCCTTAAAATGGTACAAATAGTGCTCTTTCAAATTTGCAAGATACTAAACAAGGGAATCTAGATTCAGATTTGTCTCCTTCATTAGTTTTGAGATTATTACTATATTCTTTTCTTTGTCCTCATACCCTTGCCAGAGACAGGAAATTGAAATAACTCTTCTTTATGGGTATAACTTGCTTTTATCCCCTTTTTGTTTAAAAGTATACTCTATGTCTACCCAAATTATGTGTTGCTTCCTTTCTGTCCCTTTTTTTAGCCCCTTCTCTCCTTTGCCAGTTGGCCCTCTCCTCCATGCCCTAGATCATTCCAAGCCCTCCCCACCTTTTTATTCCTTTTAGTTCTTATTTTCACAAATTAACATATTATAAGCATTAACTGGCAGCCACCCTGAAAAGACATGAGGCAGTGAGGGGAAAGGAAACATTACGGCAGGTTTTAACTAATTCCTGCTGCCAGCCTTGAGTTCTGTGGCATTTTCCATGGCTGTGAAATTGCAATAAACAAGGGGCTGTGTTTATATTTCTAACCTTTCATCTGTTGCTGTTGAAGACATGAATTGAATGTTGAATAACCATACCATACTGTCACCTTCTAAATGTATTACATATCTTTTTTTTGAAAGAAAATTGAGAGAAGCAAGTGCAGGGGGGACGGGGTGAAGAAAGGGCTAGAGTGGGAAGGGAATACCTAGAAATATAGCAGGAAAATATTAATTTCTTTTATTTGAAGAAATTTATCATCATTGTAATCCAGTAATGAGCTGACCTCAAAATGAGGTGTTAATTAAATATATATGGGAGTTAATTATATATATTATATTAAGTATATATGTTAATTATATATGGGAGTGTGTGTGTCTGTTTGTGTGTAACACAATTGCAGAAGAAAACATTTGGGGGGAAAACACTCTTGTTTTAAGCTTCAGAATGGTAAAAAAGAAGGTTTGTCAAATGAAAATTAAAACATAGCCTGTGAGATCACTGCCACCTGTCCTAAAAACTACAAGTTCATTGTCTTTACTTGTAGGTCAACAGCATTCATTAGGCAGATATTCTTTTCAGAGTCTAAAGACTCTGAAAGAAAAGACTTGAAAGAAAAGACTTGAAAGAAAAGACTATGTCTATATTGAAATCTTCTATAGCATCTAGCCCCATGACTCACAATAAATGTAACATATATGAACTCTTGCTTTGTGCCAGACCCCATTTAGAGATTGGGGAACAGAAGCTTAGTAGGTTAAGTAAAACACCAAAGTCATAGCCACCTAGTCGGATTTTCAATAAATGCCTTTGATTTTTTATAACTTTTTTGCTTTCTTTAATCTATTATGAAGGTAGTTCACATGCACTTCAGCAGTGAGACATTCAGAGCCATCTTGAGGACTGAAGGACAGGTTGGCTCTCCTGATCTTTACATGTGGTTTCCATCACCAGCCCAAAGCAGGGACACATCTTTGCATTTTCCAGCCCCTAGAAAAGGGGGAAATCAGGAATCTAAAGGAAGTATTTTTTCTTTTAAGGACTTAACCAGAAGTTAGATTCTGGTAATATTTGTATCCACTTCTATTTGCCCAAACTTACCACATGATCCTCACCTAACTTCAAGGAAGCCTGAGTGATAAAGTCTCTGAGTGAGCAGCTATGAGCAGCTAGAACAGTCATATGTGTTGTCTTGGGGGCTGTTGGATGTTATTTATTGCTAAAAGAAGAATGTGGTAAGGGGGAAAGCAGGCAATTTATATACTATCAGAATACTAGCCTGAAATTTTGCCTTAAAAAAAAGATAGCTGCTCAGTGTAACCAAGATCTTAGAAGGTGTTCTTAAGTGGCTAGGTCAATTTTCAAGCTATATATAAATGTCCATGAAATGTTAATTCAAGCAGATCAAGGACCTCTACTTAGACCTGATTCTAGCACTAACTAGCCCTATGACCTTGGGCAGATAGAATGGCAATTAGTTTCTTTCAGCCTATTTTCTCTCCTGTAATTTTGTACTGATAATACCAGCCTCAACTGTTGATAAGGATAAAGGTTAAATGTAAGCCACAGAAAGATGCTAGAACAGAGTATTTGCTCAAAATTATACTTCTTTAATATTGTCCAGTTGAGAAGCTTTTAATATGCATTGGTACACAGGAGGAAAAAAAGAGACAAAAGCAGGTATAGGAAAGTGGGGAATCTGTGTACAGTATAATGTAGTAGAAGAACAGTTGGGAGTACCAAAAGAGCAAAATAAATTTATATACTAAATTAACATTAAGTTTGAGTGAAGTTATCCAGGTTTCATATTTTTCCTTAGTGTCCCATTGCATTTTTCTGAAAACATCTTTATTTTGTCTTCATTTTTGAAGAATATTTTTGCTGTGTTAATAAAAAATAGAATTCTGGATTGACAGTGGTGTTTTTGCTTAGCACTTTAAAGTTTTCTCCTGGCCACCATCATTTCTGACAAATAATCAGCCTTAATTATTATCATCATTTCCCTGTGTGTAAGGAGCTATTTTTCTCTTGCTGCATTCAAGGTTTTCTCTTCATCCTTTGTTCTCAGAAGTTTGACTATGGTGTTGATATGTGTGATTTACTTTATATTTATCTGTTTTGTGGTTTGTTGGGTTTCTTGAAACTGTAGATTTATGTCTTTCATCAGATTCTGGCAATTTTAGTCATTATTTTTTCAAATGTTTATTTCTGCCCCCCCCCCCGTTCCCTCCATCTTCAATTTTTGGGACTCTAATTTCACATGTATTAAGCTTTGTGTCATTATTTCACAGATCCCTTGGGATCTGTTCATGATTTTCTATTTATTTTCTCTCTGATTTTCAGAATGATAATTTCTGTTGATTAGTCTTCAAGTTCACTCTATTTTTTACAAAGCTCAACCAGTCAGTTTTCATTTTAGATATGTATACATTTGGATTATATCTTGACATTGAATGATACATTATAAAGACACTAGGTTTCTGTTACATTCAGTACTCTTATTATTACCCTGGGGTGCTTGGAATTTTCCCTAGATATAAGCAGTTCAGTGGCCAGTTTAGATTATCACAGAGTTCATATGCATAATTTAGGGCTCTCTCTCTGGATTTCTCATTTTTAGAATATCCCCCTCTTCAATTTTAGGCTCCCATGGTGCCTCTGGACTCTTTCTTCAGTATGACTTCAGGTCTTCTATTCTCCTATTACTCACCTATCTAATGTGGACTGAGGTAAAAAGTCATAAAAAATGAAAAATACATCCAGTGTCATTCCTTCTTCCAATTGATGGCTCAGAGCATCTGTTTTGTTGTTGTTTTAGCTTTTTTCCCAGTACCTGATTTTGGTTGCTGTTCAGTGTCTTCAGATAATTGTTTATTTCTATTTTTTAATTATTTTCTTCTATTTTGTCCAGTGTTTATAGCTGTTATCTTTGGGGGTGGGATGTGGCTCAACAGAGGTTTATATTCTGTTTTCAGAAGCTATACTCTCTGTAGCATTATAAGACATACTGTGATACATTTTATACCTGTGGAATTTACAGTCTAGAGGGGGAGATGGTCATTAAAAAAGTACTAGATATCCAAATATCCTTCAGTAGCTGAATGTAATATATTCATATAATGGAATACTACTCCAAAAATAAAAGAACATTCTAAGGACACACACACACACACACACACACACACACACAAAATAAATAAGACATACTGTGATAGAGTTAATTGTCCTGGACTAAAGGTAGGTCAGATTCTTCAAAATCCTTCCTACTGAGACATGGTATCTATGTTTCTTCCCCTTGAGTCCAAGTAGACTCTTCTTTGGCCAACAGAATATGGTAGAAGTAGCACTATGTCAGTTTGTGCCAATATCTCAAAACAACTTGTATCTTCTGATTTCTGTTCACAGACACACATTTTCTTAGAGCTCTCAGTTGCAATCTAAGATATTTGACTACCATGAGATTTCCATTCTGTGAGCAAGTCCAAAATAATTACAAAAGAGAAGTTATGTGGAGTCAAAGATCCAGTAATGTATCTTGAAGGAGGAAGGGAAGGAGAGCGAGAGATGACAGAGACCTATACAGCCACCAATTGTTTTTTGGTCTTAGTGTTCTGACTTTGGTCCTATCCCAATTCAGGCTCTAAGCATCTTAAAACAGAGATGAGTCATCTTCACTGTTCTCTCTGAATTGCTGAACCACAAAATCATGATGTATTTAATAAATTATTGTTTTGAGTCACTACGTTTTTGGGTAGATTGTCAACTAGAACATAAATAGATTCATATTATTTTTTTCCATAAAAAAACACAACTGCCAATATTATATCTAAGACATTAAGTGTTAACCCTTAGAGTAAATCTACATATTATACCCTAATTTTCCCCCTCAGCTACATCTGGAATTACAGTCATGCAGTCTCAGGAGAAAATGACTAGGCATTAGGGGTTAAACATTGCAAATCAACTTATTTTTATTGTAGGAAAAGCAGCAATGCCATTATTGACAGACAAAGAAACTGAGAAGGTGTTTAACGAAGTGTAAGTGGTTAGAGTGAGGTCACCATGGCAGTGCTAGGATTGGAATTGAGTGTTCCCAAAGTCAGTGCTTAGTTCAGAGAACATATTGATTGATTATTGGTTGATTTCTGACAAGCTAGGTCAATGAGCATGGGTGAGTTCAAAATAGCTGCTATAATTCTATTATTATAATTCAAGTGTCGATCTTTGAAGGAAAATTAAATGGAAGACTTTAGATTTCCTTTTTTGCACCAATCCCTGTTAACATCAATTAAGAGTATGTCCTGCTATGATATTCTAATTTTTAGCATAAGGAGAAAATGAATTAATTTCAGCATTGATATCTCTTAACATTTAAAAGAAAATACTTCCATTGAAAATATGGACACCTTAACCATAGAATAAATGGCTTGACATTTGTGAGAGCAAAACAGTCAATATAAAGAGAATTTTCATATTGAAAAATAAATCATTAACCTAGCTATTTCTAAGTTCAATTTCCAAAGCTTAAATAAGTCATTTATATATTTTTCCTTCTATTTTCTCTTAATTAAGGGGGACTCTCACAGAGGTATTAACTGTTTTTCCCTGAAACCACTGTCTCTTAGATAGACTAACAGTTTCAACTTTTCCACCAGCACACTGCTTTAGTACCAAAGTAGGAACTTCCCTGTAATAAAACAGATTAAGCCAGGTAACTTGATATGGTGAATAAACATCAGACACTCGCAGTAGCATTCTTTTAAGTATTGTTTTCTCTTTTGAGTCTCTTGATGATGGAAATGAAACCAGGCTACGAATTTATTTATAGGGCCCACTCTCAGAGCATGTCATCGTGTCAAATTATTTGACTCTCCTCCCATTAAGAAGTAGAATCTTATTCCCCTCTCCTTAAATACTGCTGCCCTTATTAATCCCTCAGTTAAAATGAATAGAATGTAACAGAAATGATGCTCTGTGACTCCTGAGGGTAGCTTAGAAAAGACAAAACATTTTTCCTGCCATTTTTTTCTTGAGATTTTTGCTCTAGAAATCCAGCCACCATGCTGGAAAAGCCCAGGCCACATGAAGAGGCCATGTGTAGCTATTTCAGTCAATATCAATTTCAGATATACAAGGCAGAAAGTCCTAGATATGACACCATCCTCAGCCATTTTCTCTCTTCAACCAGGTGACTGACACCATATAAAAACTCCCTGTGTAGACAGCCACTAGTACTATGAAAGAAATTAGTAACAAGATGATTTTGGTTTTGGGCACTAGGTTTTGGAGTAATTCATTACACAGCAGTAGATAACTGGAACACCATGCAAAGAATGTGGATTTTGTTTTGTTTCTTCATTATATAAACAGATTAACAGCTAAGCCATTTAAGCTGAAGTTCTACCCTATTATCACACTCTGTCTTAATTTAGATTCCTCCAAAAGTTGACCTGAGACAACTTGGAAGCAGGTAATTGACTTGGGAGGTGATCACAGAAAACAGCAGTGACATAGAGAACAAAGTAAGATAATGAAGAAAACCAATAAATGTTTGCAAATCGGTTAAGTACCACAGTGGGCAGCTGTGTCTCAATCCCACTGGGGATCCCCCAAGGAGTCATGTAGGGTGTGCCTCAGAATTTTCACCCCAAGGGATGAGAAGTCTGGAGCATTTATCCCCTCATTTTCTTCCTTCATTGATTGGGTTTGGTGGTAGGGACGTTAACTTTTCTGCATTTTGAGGTTACAGCTGCTTACAGATGAGCATTCTTCTGCAGTTCAGGAGAAAGCAGAATGTAGAGATCCCTGGTGTACATACTCTGTCTAAGTGGGTCATTGGCAACAGTGCATGGAACTGTTCAGTGTAACTGTGCTGAGGTTAGGAGGATCAAAGAAATGTGGCACAGCACACTGGTATTTGCCTTACACCCTTTGATCCATTCTCGTGCCAACCAGGGAGAATTTTTCAAAACAAAAATCTGCTTTGAAAACACTCCCCTAATTCATATCCTTCAATGGTTCTCCATTACTCATAGGAAAAATCCAAACGCCTTGCCATGGCCTCTCTGATCTAACCTTTTTTATCTCTTGTTCTATTCATATTGTTTTCCTTCATTTTCCATCTTCCAACGAAAATGGCATTGTTTCATTCCCCCAAAAAACCTTTGTATATCTGCCTGGAGTGCTCAACTTTCACTTCACTTCCAAGCCAGTTAGAGAACTCTTGCTCATTACTACATATCAGTTCAACATCATTTCCTTGAGGATGGCTTTTCTGATCCCCCAGTTAGGTCAGTCCTTTAAAATATGCTTTTACTTGTAATTGTATACTCACATAGGTGTTTATCCCATCAATGTCTGTCTCCCACACAAGATTGAAACCTCAATAGCTCTGAGATCATGTTTCAGATTGAATAGCTCTGATAGAGAAGGTGAATGTGTGTGAAGTGTGCACATAGTGTGTATATGCAGATGTGTATGTTTGACATTAGGTACAAAATGTTTTGAAGAATCTGTGTTCTTTGGTTCCTAAGGATTTCTTCAAAGATCTGAATTTACCAAGTTTTCTACTGAAGAACATACATCTTTAAGTTGCCTCAGCTATTTCATCTCCACTTCAGCCTGATCTTCAGCTTTAGAATCACCTCTCCTCTAAAGATGGTACCAGGGATGAATAAATGGTGGTGTCCATGAAAAACAAATCCACAGTTAATCTCCTAAAGAAGGGAACCACTTTAGACATTGGCTCCCTAAAAAAGGGTCTCTAGCACCTGCTCACTGAAATGAACCTGACTGAAGGCCGGGTGTACTTTCTTTTTGCCTCAGATGCATTGCAAACATGTGTATTTAGGTGCCAAAATAGACAGGAATTCCCTAGTGTGTTTGGAAACTAGACATTTTGATGGATAGAAGGAGAGAAGGAAACTCAGCATTTCAAATTTTCAGTTTCATAACCATAAAGACAGTATAAGGGCCCCTGTTGGAGGATGCTTAAGAAGAGGGATTGAATGTAAATCCAGGGAATTATCTAGGTTCTTTGTGAGGACTGGCAAGGCCACATTTGGATACTATATGCACAGTTCCAGTCACCTTATTATAAAAGGATATAGAAATGGAGAAGATACAACAGAGGGCAATGAGACCACACAGGGATTTAAGGATCTTACCTATTCTGAGTGATATTCTTTGGCAAAGAAGAGATTAAGTGGGAACTCATTATAGAATAGACAATTCTGAAGGGAATAGAGAGAATAATTGTTTCAAGGCTATTTGAGTTAGTGTCAAATACAAGAACAAGGGGTTACTAACTTAAGCTAAGAAAGAGAATTTAGATAGGCATTTTCTGAATTGAGCATAAATGATATAAAATAAAGGACTAGGATGATAAAAACAAGAGACAAAGATTTTTCAGAGGAAGAAACATGTAATTTTTTCAATTTGGTTCATTTACATTTAATAATGAAGAGTGATGATTTTTTTCTTTTCTTCTTTGAACAATTATATCTTATCAGCAGTGTTAAAATTAAAAAGGGTTAGAGTGGATATTTATAATTTTAAAGAATCTAGAGAGGAAGTTGCTAACACCAGAGAAAGTCCACATGGTTAAGAGCTTGCTGGCTTTTCTCTGCCTCAAAATGTCATGGATTTCTGAGCTGACCCTGCTACAGTTACCATATGATCATTGTACACTCACCAAGATGTAGTGAAATTCTACTTTTGTTCAGACTGTTAAATACCAGTGGCTTCCAGTGTGACAAATACTATTTTACTTAGGTTAAAAGAGGAATAACAATATAGTATATTTTAAAATATTGACTGTTAGTAGTGGTTTGTTTCATCCTGATCTTAAAAACTATGATGAAGTTCAGACTATGAGTTGTTTCCCCAGCATCATTCAAAATTAGCAATTATTATCTTTATGTACTTATTGATTTAATTTTTTACATTTTCAGTATATTATGCTTATTTTTTTTTAATGTTGATTCTTTCCTCTTTGGGCATAGGAACCCATTCAAGTTGACTCCTATGCCTTTTGATATGAACCTGGTAGTCATTGATATAATTTTCTTGCCTTCTGGTATGACATGATAGTCCAAGCTCACTTTGTATAGTCCTAGAATTAATCACTTCTCCAAGGAGTGCTGGTTCCTTTTAATAGGAAATTGTATTTAATCAGGCTACTGGATTCTCAATGCTATCGAGTTAGCCATTGTTTCTAGCAGACAAGGTTTTAAACACCTGCAGAAACAAAGGCCTCAATAACAAGTTATTCCATTAGCAAATTTGAATTGTTCTCCTAGTAAAAATAGTTTTTGAATATCATCAGAATATATGAAAATTACTTTAATTTCCCTAGACGGTGGTAAGATTATAAAATGTTACAAGAAATTAAAAGTTGCCCAAGAGAAATGAAAAACAAACTGGGTTGGGGGACATAGAATAAAAATTGAGGTGGGAAGCAGTTGAGGGTCAAAAAGATTGAGGTGGGAAGCAGTTGAGGATAGAAAGTAGAGGTCAGAAAAGAAGGGACTTGACTGCTTGATCAGCTCTGGAGATTGTTAACCAGGACCACTCCTACTAATGCATGGTTAATGTGGGCACATGTTTACTTATGCCCCTATATGGCCCCAAGTATCTCCCTTCCAGCCAGGACTTAACCTGGCCTCAAATTCTACTCTTAGAGTCACATAGAATGGTGGTTCTCAACACTGATCTTTGGCAAAATTTTGACTAATCTATAGCACAATGGAAAAAAAAATGAAATTATATATTTACCAACTGTGCTTTCTTGGGAAGCATCCTTCAAACTTCATTCTGAAAAAAATGGCTCTTGTTTTGGAAAGGCTTTTTGCTGCTTTGCTGCTATTAAATATTTTTTTATATGAAGTTGTGGTGATGATAGATGGCAAAATAGATGCTTTTATTATGTTGGCAAGCCTTTGTCTGTTTCACAGATCTGTCTTTTGAAATATCTGTCTGGGAAATCCAAAATTGTGGGAACCATCAGGGCCATTATCTGAAATGTTCCTGCTCTCAGGGAAAGAACAGAGTATGACAGTTGGAGAAGGTAAATGTGAGTTCCTCCTCTGGCTGAGGGTGAGGATGAGAAGAAGAGTGATGGAGTGGGGCAGGGCTTCACTCTAGGTTGAACGGAGTTGGCAAAGGGTTCTAAACAGAAAAGCAGCTCAGGATGGAGCCCAGATGGTGGCTGACTGAGGAGGGAAAATGGGAGGCAACTGACAAACTCAGATTGTCCCCCATTAGTTCAACTGGAAAGCATTTACTGGGAACCTAAGAGCTGGGGAAATTTGAGTACTGGGGATTCAAAATGAATGTGACACAGTTCCTGCCTGTGAGGAAGTTACATAATTGCTGTGCTGTGATTGGCCAGTGACCAGGAAACAGCAGTGTACTTGTCAGTCAGGACTTCCTCCTCTCCTCCTCCATTTCTAGGACCCATTCTCCACCCCTTGACATCATTTCAGTCTCCTCAGCCCCACCAGCCCCATTGCAGAGAGAACAGAGCCTATCAATTTGGGCATAAAATGGGTAAAAACACCAAGTATTTAACACAGCTTTATTATCCTCCATGTTGTCTTAGAAACGATAGTCTATTGCCTTAGAAACAATAGCCTAGATGGTGCTGCTTACTAAGGAGCAGTTAGGCATTAAGGTTACACAGCTGTGACCCATACCCTCTGAGGCTCACAGATTCCTGGTGGGATCAACACATGAAAGGCAAACAAAAGGCTCAAAAGGAAATATACACTGGTACCCCTGCTTTTTGAAAGTTAAGCATTGTGCCACTTTACTTTTATGAAAGACCAACATTAGTACCTGTTTTTCTAACTGAAAAAAATCTGAAGGGGGTGTTTGCTTTAATGACAAAAGGTGAAAAACACAAATACCATTCAATTCTGGTTTTTCAGTGACTGTTCTAGAGGTATCATGAACCCTGAGCATCTAGAGTGACTCCTTCAGGCACCTTCTCCAGAACTATTTTAGATAGGCTATAAGTGTATTATTTCATTCCTGCTTTTAACTATATTTTAGTGCTTTTTTATTTTAACATTTATCATTTTTACATTTTTTAGACAATATTTGCTTCCCCCCACACCCTCAGATTGAGTCCCCCTAGAATTTCCTTCCCCAGAGCACCCAGGCACCATCACCACAGTCCCCTGCGTTCCTCCCTCCCTTCTTCTCACCCCTCTCCCTCCTCCTCCCCTGCAGAATGTCTCTGGTTTATAATTATCTGTTTTTGCTTTGTTATAGTTTGTACTGTTATTATTTTTTTTACACTGATGTCTTATTTGGTTCCTCTATATTCCTGTTATAAGTGAAACCATCCAATATTTTTCTTTTTCCTTCTGGCTTATTTCACTGAGCATAATTCCTTTTAGCTCCATCCACGTTGCTGCAAATGGCATGAGTTTATCTTTTTTGATTGCTGAATAATATTCCATTGTGTATATATGCCACATCTTGATCCAGTCATCTATTTTTGGGCATTTGGATTGTTTCCAGGTTTTACCTATTGTAAATAGTGTTGCAATAAACATAGGTGTACAGGTGTTCTTTTGAATCACTGTTTTTGTGTCCTTTGGGTAGATCCCTAGTAGTGGAATTGCCAGATCATATGGTGGCTCCATTTTTAGTAGACTGAGGACCATTCAGACAGCTTTCCACAGTGGTTGGACTAGTTTGCACTCCCACCAGCAATGTAGGAGAGTTCCTTTTTCACCACATTCTTGCCAACATTTGTTGTTGCTTTTTTTTTGTTTGATATGTGCCATTCTTACTGGTGTAAGGTGGTATCTCAGTGTGGTTTTGATTTGCATTTCCCTGATGATAAGGGATGTTGAACTTTTTTTCATATGCCTGTTGGCCATTTGCATTTCCTCTTTGGAGAAATGTCTTTTGAGTTCCTCTGTCCATTTCTTGACTGGATTGTTTATTTTGTATTTGTTGAGCCCTGTGAGTTCTTTGTATATCTTGTGATCAGTCCCTTATCAGTTGAATGGAGTGCAAAAATTTTTTCTCAGTCAGTGGGGTGTCTCTTTGTTTTAGTTACTGTCTCTTTGGCTGCACAGAAGCTTTTCAGTTTAATGTAATCCCAGGTGTTTATCTTTGCTTTCACTATCACTGCTTTGGGTGATGAGTCTTTAAAGATGTTTTTGAGATGTAGTTTTCTAGTGTTTTACCTGTATTTTCTTTTATATATTTTATGGTTTCAGGTCTTATGTCCAGTTCTTTTATCCATTTTGAGTTGATTTTTGTACACGGTGAGAGGTAGTGCTCTAGTTTCATTTTTTTGCATGTGAGGTCCAGTTTTCCCAGCACCATTTATTGAACAAACTGTGTTCCATTGCATATTCTTTGCTCCTTTGTCAAAGATTAGTTGTTCATATAAGTGTGGCTTTATTTCTGGGATCTATATTTGGTTCCATTGGTCTGTGTGCCTGTTTTTGTTCCAATACTAAACTGTTTTAATTTTTATGGCTTTGTAGTATAGCTTGAAGTTTGGACGTGTGATACCTCCTTTCTCCTTTGTTTTCATCAATAGGGCTTTGGCTATTCGTGGTTTTCTGTGGTTCCATATGAATTTCATCAGTATTTGTTCTATTTCTTTGAAGAATGTCATTGGGATTTTTATTGGAATAGCATTGAATCTGTATATTGCTTTTGGGAGGATGACCATTTTAATAATGTTAATTCTTCCAATCCATGAGCAAGGGATGTCTTTCCATTTCTTTGTGTCTTCTTCAGTTTCTTTCAACAGTGTTTTATAATTTTCTTTGTATAGGTCTTTCACTTCTTTTGTTAGGTTTATTCCCAAGTATTTTATTTTTTTTGGTTTCAATTATAAAAGGGATGGTTTTCTTGATTTCTTCTTTTTCCGACTGATTGCGTATAGGAAGGCTACTGATTTTTGTGTATTGATTTTGTATCCTGCTACTTTACTGAACTGATTGATTATTCTGAGTGTTTTTTTTTTGTGGAGTATTTAGGGTTCTTTATGTATATTATCATATCATCTGCAAATAGTGATAGTTTTACTTCTTCTTTCCCTATTTGAGTCCTTGTATGTCTTTCTCTTGTCTTAACTGCCCTGGCTAGGACTTCCAGTATTATATTGAAGAGCAGTGGTGAGAGAAGACATCCTTGTCTTGTCCCTGATCTTAAAGGAAAGATCTTCAGCTTTTCGCCTTTGAGAATAATGTTGGCAGTGGGTTTGTTGTATATGGCTTTTATCATGTTAAGTTATGTTCCTTCTATCCCAAGAATTTCAAGGGCCTTCATCATAAATGGATACTGGACTTTGTCGAATGCTTTCTCAGCATCTATTGATATGATCATATGGTTTTTATTTTTCTTTTTGTAGATGTGTTGGATTATACTTATAGATTTTTGTATGTTGAACCATCCTTGTGCCCCTGGGATGAATCCCACTTGATCGTGGTGTACTATCCCTTTGATGAATTGTTAGATTCTGTTGGCAAGGATTTTGTTGAGGATTTCTGCATTAGTGTTCATTAGGGAGATTGACCTATAATTTTCTTTTTTTGTGCTGTCTCTGTTTGGTTTTAGTATTAGAGTAATGTTGGCTTTGTAGAATGCATTTGGTAGTATTCCTTCTTTTTCAATTTTTTGAAAGAGTTTGTGTAAGATAGGCACTAATTCACTGCTGAACGTTTGGTAGAATTCATTAGTGAAGCTGCCTAGGCCTGGGCTTTTGTTTTGGGGGAGTGCTTTGATTACTGCCTCAATTACACTGCTTGTAATTGGTTTTGTTTAGTTGTTCTATTTCTTCTTTATCCAGCTTTGGATGATTATATCATTCTAGGAATTTGTCTGTCTCTTCTAGGTTGTTGAATTTGTTTGCATGTAAGTGTTCATAGTAATCTATGATTATTCTTTTGATTTCTACTGGGTCTGTTGTGATATCTCCTCTTTCATTTGTAATCCTATTTATATGTGTTTTCTCCCATTTTTAATTTGTGAGCCTGGCTAGAGGTTTGTCTATTTTGTTTATTTTTTCAAAGAAACAACTTTAGTTTCATTGATCTTTTGGATTGTTTTTTTAATTTCCAATTTGTTTATATCTGCTTTGATTTTTATTATTTCCTTTCTTTTACTGCTTTAGGGTTTTTTTGTTGTTCTTTTTCTAGCTCCTTGAGATGTGAGATTAGGTTGTTTCTTTGAGTTCTTTCTTTTTTGTTGATGTGAGCCTGTATTGCCATATATTTTCCTCTTATTACTGCTTTTGCTGCATCCCATACATTCTGGAAAGTGGTGTCCTCCTTGTCATTCAACTCAAAGTATTTTTTAATTTCTTCTTTGATCCCCTCATTAGTCCAGTGGTCTTCCAGTAGTGTGGATTTCAATCTCCATGAAGTGGGAGGGTTCCTTGTTTTCTTTTCATGATTTATTTCTAGCTTGATACCTTTATGATCTGAGAAGATAGTTGGAATGATTTTGATCTTTGTGTATCTGTTGATGTTTGTCTTGTGGCCCAGTATGTGATCAATTCTGGAGAATGATCCATGTGCACTTGAGAAAAATGTGTACTCGGATTTTTTTGTGTGCAGTGTCCTATAGATGTCTGTTAAGTCCATGAGTTCTATGTCTTTATTTAGGGCTCTAGTGTCTTTATTTTTTATCTCATTGATCTGTCCATTGGTGAGAGTGGGGTGTTGAAGACTCCCATTATATATGTATTTTCTTTAATGTCTGTTTTCAGAGCTGATAATTGCCTAATATATTTTGGTGTCCCTTCATTTGGTGAGTGTATGTTGATGAGTGTTATATCTTCCTGATGTATTGTCCCCTTGATCATAATGTAGTGTCCATCTATGTCTCTTTTTACCTTTTTTAATTTGAAGTCTGTTTCATCTAATATAAGTATGTCTGTTCCTGCCTTCTTTTTTTGGTCCATTTGCTTGTAGGATTGTTTTCCAACCTTTTACTTTCAATCTATGTTTATCTTTTGTGATTAAATATGTTTCCTGGAGACAGCTGAGGGTTGGATTTTGTTTTTTAATCTAGCCTGCCATTCTGTGTCTTTTTATTGATTAGTTTAATCCATTTACATTTAGAGTTAATATTGATATGTTGGCATCTGTGTTTGCCATTTTGTTTGTCTTTTTTGTGATTTTATTCCTTGCTTTATTCTGTTCTTCTTGTTCATTCCTCTGTTAATTTTGGCTTTAGGACTTCTTGTAGAATTTTTTGGAGTGGGGATTTAGTTGTAATGAATTTCTGGAGTTTCTGTTTGTCTGAGAGGGTCCATATTTTTTCTTTATAGAGGAAGGAGGGCTTTGCAGGGTAAAGTATTCTTGGTTGGCATTTGCTGTCTTGAAGTTTGCTGAATATGTTACTCCATTCTCTTCTTGCCCATATTGTATCTTCAGAGAAGTCTGAAGTTTACCTGATTGGTTTTCCCTTATAAGTTATCTGTTTCTTCCCCCTTGCCAGTTTCATTATTTTTTCCTTGTCTTGGACTCTTGCAAGCTTTACTATTAGGTGTCTTGCTGTAGTTTTCTTTTCATTGTGGTAATTGGGAGTTCTTCTCACTTCTTGTATGTTTATATTCATCTCCTTTTTCATGCTTGGGAAGTTTTCTTCAGTTATCTCCTTGAATAATTTCTCAGTTGCTTTGTCTTTCTCCTCACCTTCTGGAATGCCTATAACTCTTACATTTCCTCTCTTCATGGAGTCTGATAATTTTCTAAGAGTCTCCTCATACTGCTTCATTTGCACTTCTTTCTCCTTTTCGCTTTTGGCTCTTTTTATTTCTGTATCTTCGATAGTACTGTTCCATTCTTCCATGTCATCTATTCTGCTTTCATTGCTTTTCCCAGAGTTCTTTATCTACTCTAGTAATCTTTTAATCTCCTGTGTTTCTTTTCTTTCCTTTCTTAAGGTCTCAATAGATATTTCATTCTTCAGTTCAGTGATTATTTGTCTAAAATCATTTTTTTTCTTTTCATTTTCTTTCTGCTTTTTAATCATGATGATCATTAATTCTCTATCTAATAGGCCGAGAAGTTCTTCCATATCATAGTTGAGCTCTGGTGACTGTACTTCTTTTTGTGGTACTTCTCCTGCAGGCTTGTTTGGTTATTTATACTTTTTCTTCTCCCTGTTGTTTGCTTTCTACTTAGTTCTATGCGTTGGGATGTAGTGCCACTGGTGTTGGCAGGCATCTCTTTGGAGTGCTCCTTTAGGGGTGCTGGAAACTGTTTACCAGACTGAGACCAGCCCTGGTAGGCCAAAACTCCACCAGGGTATTGATGCTGTGTTGCTGGGCACTGTCCCTTATAGTTTCCTCTCTCTGTATTTACTCAGTTCCAACAGGGAATCAGCTAGTAGGTGATTTTGTTCTGGTTAGGAGGTGGCGCCAGAGATACCAACTTGCTGACCTGTGCTTTTTCCCAGTGGTTCTCTGAGAAACGGAGGGAGGGCGAAGGGGAGCACCTCAACACAGGGGCTCTTATTCCAGCTGTGTCTGCCCTGCCCGCAGCTGTATGGATCCCACACCCTGACTTTTGCACTCTAGGTCTCAGTTCCAGGGCTATAAGATCCAAAACGCTGGCTGTCACCCTGTGCAGTGCCCGCTGCTATGGCACGTTCCATGCCCCAGATCCTGCGCCTGGCTCTCAGTTCCAGGATGGGGTCTTGTTCCAAGTCTTATTTCCCTCCTTACCCCCATTTGTGTAGGCCACGCTCTCTCAGAGCCTGAGGGTGTTTTGGGGATCCCTGGTTTCCAACTATCAGGATGTTGGTAATTTTTTCAGGTTGCTAGGTGGCGCCAGAGATCTTTCCTAGTGTCCTTCCAGAATCTGTCCCCCCCACCCAACAAACCCCACCCCCCCGCCCCCAGCCGTGGGTCCAGGGAGAGTGGCAGTGGCGTGGAGAGCCTCAACGGCATGGGGGTGCTGTGTCTGCCCTGTGCCCCACCGTCGTGGGGATCCCGCGTCCTGAATTTCGTGCCCCGGGTCTCAGTTCTGAAGCCCTCAGATCCAGGACGCAGGCTGTAGCCCAGTTCAGTGTCTGAAGAAATGGTGCCTTTTGCACCCAGCTGCCATGTCTGGTCGCCTGGTTTCTGATTACTCAGTGAGGGACATACATTCACCTCACTGAGGGCTCCCGCGAGTCTCCCCACAAGCCTAGGTCGCAGGCAATCCATGTATGCTTTTCGAGCGTGTCGCTTTTCCGCACAACCTTACCGGCTGGCCTTGGGCTATTTGTATGTCTCCCCGGAGTCCTTATCTTCCTCTTATTTTGGGTTTTATGTGTTATTTTGTATGACTTGCTAGGTTACTTTTGGGTCTGGGAAAGCTCAAACATTTTTCCATATACATTAATGATAATTGCTTCTTCATTTTATGCCATTTCCAAAAGGATTCATAGGAATTGACTACTTTGAAATAGCAGGAGAAACCTATAGTGGTGACCTGGTGAAGGGAAGTCAGTCAGAGAATTTGTCTCAGGGAAAGCCAGGCTCCAGCTGAGTGAAACCCTCTTCACCCCGCCACTCAGTCCTCTGATCTTGTGACCTCCTGCTCTCTGCAGAAGCTACCTCTCTCTCTTCACAAACTCATCCACTCCCTCTCCATTCTCCTGGGGGACAGGAGTGTCCTGACCATGTACTGCTCTGTAGCATTTAGTTACCCTTCTCGACCAAGACTCAGGTTCCTTTTCTGAAGAGGTGACCAACCAACTTTCCAGGAGTTCACACACCAGTGCTTCCTCGTAGCTCTGGGACCTGCAAAGTGTTCCCTGGTTACTGCCAACAGGCAAGATTTGCCTCTCTACATGCCCACAGGGTGTGCTGGGGAACTCACACTCCTGGGACACAGGAGGTATTGTAAAAACACACTAGCTCCCTTGCTCCACCAGAACAACTCTGAGGAGAACATTTGCACTATATTTCAGAGGTTCCTGGGGGATTCCCACTGGATGATAGCTAGTTCCTGAGGTGCCCTTTATTGATACCCTGTACTGGTATCATTTCCTGCTCCCCTTTCAGAATGTTTCCTGTATCTTCAAAGAAATACTTGCACATGAATTCTTCCTTATCTCACGGGTCATTTCTGGGGAATCCAAACTAAGATGGCTCCTGGAGTTCATATCTGTATTGGCAAAGTCACAGCTTCTCCTGTTTCTAGCTCCAATGTGCACTTTTCAGTCCTTGTTTTACTATGTGATGGTCACTGATGATCACATCATGGCACACTCTGTGATACCCTCTATTCCTGATTTTCTGCTTATCTCTGGTTATTCTTTTCCAATCTCCTTTATGGGCTTTTTTTTTTTTTTTAAGATCAGCTTTGTTGAGATATAATTCACATGTCATACAACTCACATTACTCTATGGCTTTTTAGTATATTCACTGAGTTTTTCAACCATCAGCATGATAAATTTTATGACCCTTTGTCATAAAATTGTTTGTCACTCCAAACAGAAACATGGCATCCATTAATAGTTACTCCTCTTTTCCTCCCTTCCAAGTTCAAGGAAAACACTAATCTACTCTGTCTTTATAGATTGGCCTATGCTCGACATTTCATATAAATTAAATCATCCCATATGGTCTTTTGTAAATGGCATTTGCCACCTAGCACAGTGATTTTAAGGTTTATTCATGTTATATAGCATGTATCAGTATTTTATTCCTTTTTACAGCCAAATCTGACTGCAGAATTCAGACTACCAGACGCGGAGGTTGGTGAGTGGCAACAAAGTGGGAAGGGAGTTCAGTGGTCTATGGTAAAAGTCAGTGGGGTGCTTCCGTAGTGGGGTGGGGTGGTAATGCACATCTGAAGAGATGTGAACCTATTCTACAAAGTCATATACAGTGTTGTAAGCCACAGCTATCAAAAAAAAAATACAGTTAATTTCTTGCCTGGATATATCACATTTTATTTGTCCATTCAACAATTGATGGATATTTGGGTTGTTTCTACTTTTTTGGCTATTGTGAATGATGTGGCTATGAACATTCATGTTTAAGTGTTTGTTTGGACATATGTTTTGATTTCTCTAGGGTCTGTATCTCAGAGTGGAATTACTGGGTCATATGGGATCTTTATGTTTTAACATTTTGAATGAAAAACAGACTGTTTTCCACAGAGCCTGTACCATTTTCATTCCAGCCAGCTGTGTATGGGAGTTCTAATATCTCTGTGTCCTCACCAACACTTGTTATTATCTGTCTTTATTTTAGCCATCTTAGTTCATATAAAGTGGTATCTACACTTGATCTTAGCCAAAAGGCCGAGAAGCGATCATATAAAGTGGTATCTAATTAAGGTTTTGATTTGCATTTTCCTAATGCTAAGGATGGACATTTTTCATATGCTTATTGGCCATTTGTATATATTCTTTGGGGAAGTGTTCTTTTCCCAGGAGCTCTTTTTGTAAATATTGATAGTATTCTGAGGTGAGTGTTGATCCCCTATTCTCCCTACATACATACATACTAATGCCCATTACTTATTCATTCCCTATTCTTTCAATCACTCACATTCACTCAACCACAATTTATTAAAATGAACCAAGCACTATACTCAGTGTTAGTGTTAAATAACTATGAATAAATACATGAGATCTTTGCTAATGAGAAACTTGCATTAAATAAAGACATTAAATATTTAAGTTAAATAAATTATGAAAGTATTAAAGCTATCAAATGCAGAAGCAAGTAAGTAAGATAATTAAGGTAGTGAAGGAGCTATGACATCAATATGCTGGAGTGGTGCAAAGAATATTGGTGGCTGGGAAATGGGTGTGGGCTTTACTTTAGGTAGTTGGGGAAAGCTTCTCTTAGAAGTTGTTAATCTGAGTTGACACCTATAGGTTAAGAAAAACAAACCATAAGAATAGAGATTAGATCCTAGGGAGAGGGGAGCAAGTGGGAGGAATGAGCTTTGTGGTCAGGAAGAGCTAGAAGGCCAATGTGGCTGGAACAAGGGGAGAATGGCAGGAGTGAGGTCAAAGAGACTGATAGGCCTTCAGCTTGAAGAATAGTCAAGAAAAAATTGACTAAATCTGGGATTTCTGGGATTACCCCTGATATGATTTGGAGGGAATAGTCAATAAACCACAAGCATGCAAGTGTTCTTCAAACTGGAAATTAAAACTTCTCTGTGCCTCCTCCATATCCTAATTAGAAATCTTCCCATATATTGACAGAAGCAAAAAGATACTGTACCTGAGGACAGCTAATAAATAAAAAACTGACATGAACCATTATTTTTTTTAAAATAGAAAAATAAAACCCAAACCAGCACTACAGGGTTATAATTTATGATGTTGGAAATGTCTTCAGAAGTCTTTTTAGGGTTTTGTTTCGAATGTTTATGGAAGGTGTAAAATTCTTATAATGCCAGCATTTTATGAACAGTGCAGTTGGCAACTCCCTGCTCTCACGAAATGTGGATTTTCCTTCATTTGGCTCTTTCCAGTCCATCAAAAATAGACAAGATATAACAGGACAGTCCATTTGTACCATTCTTTTTGGAAATAATTGCCAGAAGCACTTTACCATTGTCATAGCCCCACCAATGTGACTCTCCAGCAGTCTTCTGTGTTAAAAAGAACACGCTTCCACTCATCTTTGTATTCCTCTCCCATTTCCACCACCAAGAGGATAATCAGGCTGAGAGAGGCAGCCCTTTAAAATTCAGTGCTATGCAAAGGGCAAAAAGGGGATGAAAATAATAAATACAGCCCCCCCTCCAAAGAAAAGGGAGGGATGGACTCCCTCTGTTTAAGAATGAGCTTTATGAAAGAATTAGAAAAAGCTCAGGTTTACCAGATATGCAAAACCATATGCATGCATTAATTAAAGGAATGTGAAGGAGGAGGAGGGGATCTGAGAAAATAACAAAGCTGCAGTGTATGCGTGCAATGATTTTTCATTCTGTTTCGCTTCAGCTCTGCCCCTGCAACAGAGGATCTAATCAATCTGCCGGCTATTAAGTTTGTTAATTGATAATGCATACTAATTAGGCTGTGCGCAGTTACTTAAGAGACTTTGCTAAGGTGATTGTAGGCACAAGTCCAAATGGAGTTTAAAGTATTCTGTGTGAGGTTAAAACCCATCAACCAGAATAGATGGATTTTATATTATAACAGAAGGCACAACATACCCATAAGTATTTAATGTATTGCACAGTTATCCATTATTACATATTTTAACTCTACAAAATAATTAAAAATGTAAAAACAGCTACTAAAAACTATAACTAAATCACATTGGTGAGGGTGTGAGGAAGTGTCAATGAGACACTGCTATTTTCTCATCAAGGTAAATGTTTAATTTTCTCATTTATATTTGGGAACTGTCAAGGTTAGCAAGGGAGGAGGCTTTGTGAGATGAAAGACTTCTTGAATTGTGTAGACACCAGAAGCATTGAACAGCTTCAAATGTCAGAATGTGCTGTCCGTGTTTCAAAGGTCAGCACAATACCAGCTGCCCAGTTGACCTGTAGAAACACGTTTTCTAGAGCTCAAAATTGAAACACGTTCATCAACCATAAAACTTAACTGCTGGTTTGTGCCCTTCCTTTGCGTACAGATGAGGACCACCAGGCATCTTATAAATGTCCCTTGAGAAAATGTTCTCAAGAAGGATGGCTCAACCCGCTTTATGTCTTGAAGAGTGAATCAATTCCAGTTTAGTTGGTTTCAAAGAGATTTCTCCAGAGCAGTGATGACTCTCTCTGCTCTAGTCAATTTCTCAGAGGTACAGATGGAACAAAGACCAGTTATTAGCTCAGATATCATATCACAGGACTGGGCTAGGAGAGGTCAATATTCCTTATTAGGCCTTGAAATCTTCCTTTATTCTGGAAGATTCAGACTAGCTTCATTGATTTTTTTATTCAGCAGTTATGCCTGGAATAAATTACATCTTCCAGACACTGGGGATACCAGTGACAACAGGCAGAGTTCCATCTCTTCATGTAGCTTAGACCCCAGTGCGTCTAGCATATGCTACTGGAGGGAACTTTCTAACAATGAAAATTCATCCACCTACCTCCCTTAATTAAAATTACTGGTTCCTCCAAAATGAAGTCCAAATTCTTTAGTATGACATATGAGGTACTACAGTCTCATAGCTTGACAAATCGTTCTTTCAAGAAAATATTTTTTGAGAAACTTCTATGTTTTAGGTGCTGTACCACATCCTGCATGGACATTAGTAAACTAAATATACTCCCCACATTTAGGGATCTAATAGTGAACAAACTGAAGCTGTATCCAGGGCAAAATATGCCCACATGTTTGGATCCAAATTAGACTGATCCTTGGGACCTCTGGATAGACCTATAATTGGGCAGCTGATTGTTGCACAAAATTGTGCTACTATCAAAATGTTGATATAATGTCTAACTTTTTTTTTTTTTTTAGAGTTTTTCTTTTTATTCTTTTTTTTTTTTTATAGAGGCATGTTTTATTTATTTATTTGTTTGTTTGTTTGTTTGTTTGTTTGTTTTGTTTATACATGCACTGGGTACAGTCAGAAGCGCGGGAGGGTGAGAGAATTCACCAGAGCCAGAGCGGGGAGCAGAGCAGGCAGAAGGACCGAAGTACACCGCTGAGGGGAGCAGCGGGCGGAGGAGAGGTCTGCGCACCATGTGGGACCCTCCTCCGGTGGCCGGGGAGCAGCCGGGGATCGAACCGGTGCTGCAGAGGCCACGGGCAGCTTTGCAACCCAACGCTCAACCGCTGCGCCACCGTGGAGGCCCTAATGTCTAACTTTTTGAGGGAGGTGCGGGGAGAACAAGTGGCAGTGTTGACATTCATAAAAATTCTGCTAGTGTAATCTACAAACTTAAGTTTAAATTATAGGAGTGGGGGGCCTCCCTGGTGGTGCAAAGTGTTAAGCACCATCCTATGAAGCCATCTGCAGCCTCTGCAGCATGAGTTCAATCCCGGACCATCCAGGGAGCAACCCACATGGCGAGGCAGACCTCTCCTGTCTTGCCCACTGCTTCCCTCAGCAGTGTACTTTAGTCAGTCTGCCTCTTCTGTTCCCCACTCTGTCGCTGGTGAATCCTCTCACCACCATCCCGCCTCTCCAGCCCCCCACACTCCGGCCTGTACCCCAGCTCTTGTATGCATAAATAAATAAATCTTTTTAAAAAAGACAATGTTTAAAAAATACATAAATAATTATAGGAGTGGGAGAAAAACGTACATGGAAGACTATTTAACAAGAGCAGAAGGGGCACAGGATGTCTATTTTGTTTTCATTCCTTAGGCAAAATGAGAGTTTCTATAAGCAGAAATATGAAGCTAGCAGGCAGCAGTGGTGTAGATAGTATGCATTTAATTAACAAGTGAATTGTGTTCCTACAGTGTGACCATTGAACTTGGAGTTGATCCATACTGCTTTGTTTTAGCTATTTTGAGATGACCAAGTTCAATGACTGCGCAGGGAAAACTAATCTCTGAATAGTCAATTGAAAAAATCTAAGAAGAAAAAAATAACTGCAGGCTCACTATGCTTATGAGTCAAACATTGTTAACTTGGTCTCTTAACTCGGTAAAAGGGCATAACATAGGATAGGAATAAGGAAAGATTTAAGAGAAGAAACCATTTCTAAGAAAAATTTTCTTGACGCAAAGTTTATCTGACTGAATATATCCATGGCAATATTGCACGAATGCAGTATTATTAGCATTTATACTAATAAATGGTGAATATTCAGAATTCTCAGATCTATTTTACAAGCATTTCTTGTGAGCATGTGCCAATGGCACAAGCATTTATTCTTATTGTACCATTCATTGGGTTGGATTTAAAAAATAGGAAAATTTTTAAAACTACAGATGAAATTACTTTTCTTCCTTGTTAAGGAGGGGTAACAGAGTCTTGTGTTTAGACCTATTGATACAATTATTGGGTTAATACTGAAAATGAATAATTTTCTTTAAAAAACTGGTTTAAAAAAAAAAGATTCTAGGGGGCCTCCCCGGTGGCGCAGCGGTTGAGCGCTGGGTTGCGAAGCTGCCCGCGGCCTCTGCAGCCCCGGTTCAATCCCCCGGCTGCTCCCCGGCCACCGGAGGAGGGTCCCACATGGCGCGCAGACCTCTCCTGCCGCCCGCTGCTCCCCTCAGCAGTGTACTTCGGTCCTTCTGCCTGCTCTGCTCCCTGCTCTGGCTCTGGTGAATTCTCTCACCCTCCCGCGCTTCTGACTGTACCCAGTGCTTGTATAAATAAATAAATAAATCTTAAAAAAAAAAAAATTCTAGGGCCTCTCCTGGTGGCGCAGCAGTTGAGCGCTGGGCTGCGAGGCTGCCCGGAGCCTCTGCAGCGCCAGTTTGTTCCCCGGCCGCCGGCGAGGGTCCCACAGAGGGAAAAAAAAATAAAGATTCTAGGTGAAAGAAACATTAGTGAAAGCCCTCATTTTGGTGACATTTATTCACCAAAAATGAAGTCTGATACATATCAGGACTGTAGAACTATACACCAAAGTGTTAAAAATAATTAGGAATAGGTATGTAAGGGCAGGACATGACACAGTGCAGGTTTTCTGATCCCATGCAGACCAGGTAAAGGAGGAGTCAGAGTCCTCAGTGATTTTGCAGGTTTTTTATTGGGGTTCACCAGGCATATGGCAGGCAGGGGTGCTGGGGGGCCGGGAGGCTGGCAGTCCTCCCAGCCCCCAGCAAATCCTCACTCTATCCGGGCGCTCTAGCGTTTGTTCTGCTGCTTCTACTGCTGCTCCTTCAGCTTCTGCTTCGGCTTCTACTATTGCTCCCGCTGCTGCTGCTGGCGTCCCCCGTGACGCCGCCCTTAAAAGCACAGTCTTAGCTCAGCTGAATCCCATCTACCTATGCCCACACCCTACTCCAGGTGCCCGCCATCAGGCATGCATTCAGGACAAGGATCCATCATCTATCCTGATGGCGGAAGGGCAGAAAAGCCTGACATTTTCCTTACCCTACAGGTATTTTCTGAACTTTTATTGGAACAGTCTCATATGCATTTATTTTTATGTATAGCTATGAATTGAGAAGATAATTATAGTAGTATTCTTTTCATAAAAAGATCTTAAAAGTTATTAGTCAGAGAAAGTTAATTATTATAACAAATAATTCTAAAATTTAGTGGGTTAACACATAAATAGGTTTTATTGTTGGTATTTGTTTTCCCCTTTCATATCAGTCCTGTAAGTGTTGGGATTGAGATTCTGCTGCATATAGTCTTTTAGGGATGCAGGCTCTATGCAGTTATTGGCTCTGTCATTCTCTAAGGCCTTAAGAGGATCCTCTGTATTTAGCTGAAACAAGGGAAAGAGGAGAGAGGATTGTTAGGGGTCACACCTGAAGGTGGTTCACATCACTTCTGTCCACCTTCTATTGGGCAGAACATATCAGATGACTGCACCTAACTCCAAGAGACACTGGGTACCCATGGGGAAAAAAGAACATCTAGCCCTTCTCTACTATATGAAATTAACCAAAACTATATCTCTAAGAGAAAAAGTAGGGACCAAAGGTAATAAACCTTTTCCATACTTAACTACATTGAGGTAGCAACCAAGACTACATTGTTTATTAGCTATCCCCCAGAAATATATTATGAAGAAAAATCTGATCTGCATAATCAGGGTTGCACAAAATAATAGAATAAAATTCAAATGAAAGTTTTATTATGTAGTTAAGCTACAGTTGTTCAATCAACCTCATTTCATCAGTGTCTCAGCTGAGGGAAGTTACTGCATGCAGTCACCCAGCTGTCTGCATCTCCTGCCCTTACACACATAGATTCTGCCTATTACCTACCCTCCACTCTAAGTTCTATCACCAACTCCAGTGATACCTCATATTTTTGAATATCAGTACTTCACAATTTAGAGTTTGAGAATGCAGTTTAAGTCTCTCGGTGACTAAAACTAGGTAATATAACTGATCTATAAGGGGTATAAAATTCTTCATAAATTTCTGAGGATTCTGAGTGTTCACAAATTGCAGGTTTATCTATATACAATTTTGTCCCAATTCATAAGACATAGACCTTATGTAACAATTAAATTACAATTTTATTATTTCCTTTATCATAAAACCCACCAGTTGAATTCCTTTAACTGAAAAACTTTCTCTAGCGTAGTCAAAATGTTAATTGATTCTCAATTAATTTTAAATGCTACTGAAAAATTGTATGACTTTTTAGTAACACCTAATATATCATAAAAGGCATACTTATTGATGTATAAATAAGAGAAATGCAAATTTAAACTGTTATATATTCTTTCCTTATTTAGTGAGGTACAAGAGAACTGCTACATTTCATTTTGTCTTTGGGATAGGGTTGATTTAATCATAAGAGTAATCTGGTAGTATTCTATTTCCTGCCATATTTTCATAATTATTTTCCACGTAAAAAGTCTTTATACTGTTGATAAATTAAAATCAAAGTTGACGCATTAGAAATCATGTTGATGCATTAGAAATCAAAATGGTTTTAAACTTGAAAACTGGATGTTTTAAGTACTAGTGCTAAGCAAATTTTATAAATATGACACTTTATTTACTCCCAAAATGAGCTATCTTAAATGAGCCAGAAAAATGAATAAAAACTTTGGGTTGTCTGTCAATTAATATGCAGATTAAAGAAAAATTATTGACTTTTAGCTTATTTCTACTGTCTATTAAATTATGTTAATTTTAAATTTTTAAATGAAGATGAATGAATCCCTCCTTTATGAAGTATCAAACATTAACTCAAATTATTCCAAAGTGATGTTTATTGTCTAGTACATTGAAAGGAACAGAAAATTACTTAATAATTCATCATATCTGATCAGAGACTTTGGCAAGTTCTCTGAATTTGTCAGGATTGCATGTGGCTGCATGTAACAGAAGCTTGACATTAAACAACTAAAGGGTTGGTTGGTTTCATTATTTTTTTAATTATATAGCAGTAACTCTGGGGCAAGATAGTTCAGCTATCCTCCAACCTGAATTGTGCCCTGGGAGCTTGACCTATGCAGACTGCCTCAGTGAATCTTTTGCCCTTTGACTTTCAGAAGCTGCAGCACCATTTGCTTTGTGAGGTCAATAGAAGGAGCCAGAAAGAGATGGAAAGGTGGGAGGAGAGTGAGGTTGAGCAATTTGTTTCCTTATCTCTACTTTGCTAGTTCATTAAAGGTTGGCTCCAGCCCACTCCTAAGGCCCCAGCCCTTATTAGTTAGCTGAGAGTTGGTCAAGAACGGGGCTGGTGAGAGTCAGAAAAATGGTTCATTCTATAGACATCTTCACAGTCACTTTGCTCTTCAATCTGAGAGGAACAGAGGCACCTGTTACTTTGTGAGAGCAAGTATCAAACTTGCTTATCATCAACCCATTCTTAGACTTTCAGTTTGAGTTATAGACTGTCAGTTATTCCAAGAGCAACAGACGACTGCAATCCCAGCTAAATCATACTTTTCAATATAATCAAACAGCTAAAACTTGGATTTCTTCTACTCCTTCATAACATCTGGACTTCCACTGACTTTCATTTATTCATACTTAAATAGGACCTCAGTAAAGCAGAGCTGTTCTATTTCTTTATGATATATAGTCTTCATTGTTCTCACATAGTCATAACCTTTATTTGCTATTCTTATAAGGGACACCTATATCACCACCACTCAACCTCAAAATTAAAGCACTAACAATAGCTTTCATTTACCTTTGTGTTCCTCTCCTATCCTGTCACCTTTTCCCTATAAGATAATTATTATCTTAAAGTGTATGTTTATCTTACATAAATGCAGTATAAATGTTTTACTATATGTGTAAATACATGCACATATGCACGTCTAAACAATTTATTTTAGTCATTTGTGAATTTCACAAAATAAGTACTATATGCTGTACTTGAGTTCTGACCTTGAGGTGTTTTTTTTTAACATAACTTTTTGTTACTAAGATCCATCCATGCTGTATGTAGTTATAGTTCATTTACTACTATTGCTGTATTTCACTAGTTGTTTATTCTCCTGGTGATGGACATTTGAGTCTTTTCTAGCTTCTTGCTATTTTAAGTAGTGTGATAATGAACTTTCTTAAACATATCTTCTGATCTTTGGGTGTAGGGGTTTCTCTTGGCTGTATCTGTAGGAATAAAATTGATCAATCGCAGAAGATTTAAAAGGTCAGTTTTTCAGAATAATGCCATATTATTTTTCAGTGTGTTTGTATCTTTTTTATACCCCCACCAGTAAAATATAATAAATCCTCTTGACTCATATCTTTTCAACACTTGTATTGCCAGACTAGTTGATTTTGCCAATTAAGTAAAGGAAAAGTGGTATATCTTTGTAGTTTTCATTTGTTTCTCCGATAACTAATGAGTTTAAGCATCTTCTTGGATGTGTATTGGCTATAAGTATTTTCTACACTGTGTAATGCCTATTCAAATCTTTTGCCCATTGAAAATTGAGTTGTTTTCCTTTTCTTTCTCAGATTTTGGTGTGTTAGGCAGACAGAAAATCAGTAGCTTAGAGGATTTGAGACCAATGAATAACCTTCATTTACTTGGCATGTGTAGAATTCTCCTACCCATAATCAGAGAGTAGACAAGCTTCTCAAGCACATATGGAACATTCCAAAGGTAGATGATGTGTTTCAACACATTTTAAAAAGTTACCACACCATAATTAGAAGTTAACAACAAAGAGAGAGTGTCCTTACTCTTGATACTCTTGACATATTTGGAAATCTAAAAATACTTCTCAATGATTCATGAGAAAAATTAAGTTATCTTGCCTTCATCGCCAGGACCCAGGTGCCAACTATTCCCTTCAGCACATGAGCCCTACCCAGAAGCAGATCAGGCTGCCCAGGGGCCTGACCCATGCACCATCTCATGTGTCATGGAAGCTCTTGTACCATCTCCTGCATATTTTTCCACTCAGGATTCAGCCTCCCTCTTGACTTTCAAAGCCATTGACTCCCATAAGCATGTTCCATAATTTGTCTTTTTAGACCAAGTACAAATAATTCAGAAACAATATCTTATCTAAAATATTTGGATGAGAATAATAATAGTAATGTCACTTCCCACTTTATCTTCTGCTTTGCATGGCACAATAAGGAAGGTAAGACATTATAACACAATTGGTCAGCAGTCCCTACCACACAATCTCAAAATACACTGGGGTTTTTGCTGTATAGTTGGTTTGAGTTTTTCAGATGGGATTACAAGTCATCCCCATTCTTAAACTTAAAGAAAACTGCATAAATTCCATCCATTTTTCATATGGCCACACAGCTTAAATGCCAGAAAATGCATTTTCTCCTGCAATATAAGACACCTGGTTTTTGCACAACTTGCATTTCCTTTAGGTAGTCACAATAGCAACAAAGAACCTACAAGAAGTAAAATAATATCACAGATCCAGAGTCTTTATGGCATGGTAGAGATCACATGGCACAGTCATCTGGACTGAGGTGTGTCTGCCATGATGCCACCAAAGCTTTCACATCAGAGCTCTTCACCTACAGGGCCCCCTGTTAGGCCCTTGTTGGGACTTTAGCAATTTTGAATTTACTATTTTGTATTCTTTTTCTTAGAGATTTCAAAAGCTGTGTAAACTTAAGGACCCACAAAATTTGGATCTGTCTCTGAACATGGACATTATCAAAATGCAAATAAAGCTCAAATGCATTTAATAATATGCATCCCCTGGCAATGGGCCAAGTTCTAGAAAAAATTCTGTTCTGCCCTGAATCCAATTGGAAAGCTGGGTTGACTTGGGTTTACAAACCAAAATCAGTGATTTCAACTGGGAAAATGTTAGGTTCTTCCTCCTTTCTTCACTCTCACCAGTCTTTGCTGAATATTCAGTACAAAAAATATACCACGTTAAAATAACACAATGACTTTTTATAAACCATTTTTTGCAGACTTTTTGAAAGGTGCTAAAATAACATTTCATGAAGATTATTCTAGGTTTATCAGCAAAATGGGTAAAACTGGCCCCACTTATGTCTTAAGTTTTATCTTAGAATCAGAATATATTATATCTCTTCTTTATAGGTCTGTCTCAATCTCTGCTCCAATTCAGTTCTGAACTCTCAGCCAAAAAGCTCAAGAAGGACCTTAATCAGATGACACATCACTTAGAATAGTGATTTTAGTGATTTGGACATCTGGCCACTTGGAACTGGATAAAGGCCCCCGACTCACTTGACAAAAGCCACTGAACATCTGTCAGTATGGAAATAGTTCTCCTTGCTCACCCTGAATCAAAACTTACAAGACTCACACTGAAAGGGCATCTCTTCTTCAATTATACAGATAAATTGGCGCTATTCAGAAACATCTTACTTATATCCTACAAATGATGCACTCTAAAATTTTTTTTTGCAATTTTTTTGCAAAGATTTTTTTATGCAAGTGAGAATGGTTTTAATCCATTGTTCCTCTCGCCTGTACTCCCACTTTGTGATACCACACATGCAAAAGGATGTTAAAGATATTGAGCAACACATAGGGCTCAGGTAATGAACCAGGGTCCTGGAGAGATTTTTGTGGCGATTTTGGGAAAAGGATCCCAGGGAAGGCAGAAAGGAGAAGTGAAAGTGGGCGGCACACATGGGGTTTCTTGGAAACTATTGTTCAGCAAAAGGTATAGAGGTATTTCAAGCTGTATGGCAATACCTATGCGAACCAGCTAAGCCAGTATTGGACCTAGATATAAAATTCCAATGATGATAGGCCTTCTCGCAAATTATATTTGAGGGGGAAGACTTGAGCTATAGCCTAGTTTAAATAGGGACGTATGTAGAGAAAATTGTAGAGTGTATGAGGTAGTGTTAAGAGTTGGTGTGCAACATTTATTAAACTCTTTCTCTGTACATGTACCAGTAACATACCACATTCTGTGCTGCTCTTACAGCCACGCCCCAGGTCTTGATATGCTACCTGCTGTTTAGAGGACCCTGAAATCACACACACGTACACACTCACACACATGCACCTCTGTCACTTGAGATCCAGTGCTTATTGCTGACATAGGAAATTCAAACCCAAACATCATTTGATGTGAACACTACATTCCAGTTTCCAGAAAACACTTTTCCACATAGCCTAGCCTGTGCCCACAAATCAAAAGGCATCTGTGTCCAAATTTCAAGATTTGTGAGTTATGCCACTGCCAGCTTCAGAGTAGGACTCTGCTTTTGAGTGCAGGGGAAATTTAAGTGGCAGAAGTGCTTAGGTAAGAGAAAAGACTAATTAACTTGTGAAATCCTTCTTGTCAGCATGAATGCAATGGATATACTTATACTATGAAGTATTGTTCCCCAGCAGTCCTAGGCACCCATTTTCTCACTTTTCATCCATGTACCAGTTGAGTTCCAATTCCTGGTTCATAAGTCAGTGGAGTATTTAGAATGGTTGCATATGGTCAGAAACATTTTGCAGTATTCAAAAATTAATATTACTCTTACCTATCTATCTCCATATAGATTTGTCTAGGTACACATGTGTGAAAGGAAGTGTGATACTCGCTCTTTACACTGGCGACCAGATGAACATTGAATGTTCTAATTTTAAAAAGTTTTAGCTTCTAAATTCTTGATAATATTTACTTAAAATTCTAAATATTGAATTAAAATTTTGACAATATTTAAATAAGTGGCTTAAATTTTTTATATTCATTATACTTTTATTCTGCCCTTCAAGTTTGTTCTCAATAATTCTGAATGTTAGAAGAGAATTTTCTAAAAATTATGTTAATTCTTACATTCAATTTATGTTATGAAAGTATATTAAAGGTTCTATCTTACATTTACATTCTCATTTTTAATCATATAGATCATTACTCCTCAATAGTTGTTGATTAACAACAACCTTTAGTATTTTTGCTGAAATGAAAGAAAAACAAAATTTATGGACTGAATTTTAGTTTTTTATGAATTATATATATTTCTATTTCATTATTCATCCAAATATTACCAATCTAACAATAATAATAATGATGATGCACAATAATAATTAGATTTCATTGTCTTTGATATTTGACTTGAAGTGATATAAACACCAAGGCTTTTTACTTATTTTCCTATTTTGTCATTATTACAGGATATTTATCAAGGTAGAAAATATATTTTATTTAATAGTTTGTTAGCTTCATTTATAACTTTTAAATATGTAAACACATGGTATGTGATCTTCCATTTGCACTCTTCTCTCTTGCAAATGAAATTAATGGTTTAATCAGAAAGTTTTAGGAACTGTGTTAAGATTATCCTTTTAAATCCCTGATGTGTGATGAAATTTTGAGAAGTCTGTCAATATACAGCATTTGGCTACTGCTTCTCTATATTTTCTCAGTGTTTGAAGTGGGGCAAATCTTTTGACTTGCTATCTTGCTTTCCCCTCCTGCTGTAATGCCACCTCAGTCATGGAGGAGCAAGCTGGCAGACATCAAACTGTAAGAGAGTGTCAAGCAATAGCTGGAACATGATTCCATAAAGGCAGCTGAAGTTTTGCACTTTTTGTAAAAGACAGATTATAACTTGGAGAATGAACTTTAAATGCATTATTACCAAGCTGTTCTTAAAGATTAATTCATTTTTTTATATAATATCACATGTGTTTTTGAAATCATAGTAAAGACACCTGAAATCATAATATTCTTTCAGTGGCAAATGTCATATTACGTTTTTAGGGCATTACGTCAATTTAGTATTTCACGTATTATTAATAATGCCTCATTACATAAAATTATTACTAAACTGGCAATTAAGTGGATGTGAAGGATCCATATGCTAAACTGCTCATAACATTTCAATTATGAATTTCACATCAGATGTCTTCTAGTGTATATTAACAACACTGACGAACAATTTCTTTGCCAGAACCACCCAAATGAACTCTGCTTTGTAGCATGTGATATTGGCATAATGTCATTTTGAACATTTTCCTGAATTTAAGGAAATTAAAAATAGAAGCGGCAGATGAAGCAGCTAGCCGTGTCTTCTAGTAGTAGTGACACATTTGTGAATGCTGTATTCTTTTTCGAATGTGTAAAGTCTTGGGGGATAACATTTGTGCATCTTGATTGACAAGATTTGTCTAATTAACAAGATTTGTTTAATCTTTTTATTTATATTCCCCCCCCTCAAAAACAAGCAAACAAACAACAATTTGTTTCCAGTTGCATGTTCTGTGCTCAGTTTTGCCCCTAACTGACTGTCTTTTGGTTGTTCGTAAATCTAAGTGATACAGCAGTAGAGTATGCTTCAGGTTTGTCCTTAAACACAGAACCCAATAATACCTTAAAGAAGTTGATGGTATATTCACTCCTAAGTGAGACTGTATTGACCAAAGAAGTATATGTGACTCCAGACATAGCAGCATAGAAGGAGATTTGGACCCTAAAGACATGCATTCATGGATTCAGTCCTTCTTTTGTTGTCTTACAATAGTAGGTAGAAGAGGCCTCCACTGAGGATGGCAGAGGTCTCAAACACAGATAATTTTAAGGCCTCTTCCAAGAGTTGGTGGAGTGGATGACTCTAGATGTTAGCACAATGGACAAGAATTTTCCCCCTGATTTCCTGTGCATAACCTACTAACATACAATTTCATAAGGCAAATCCTCAAATTGCATTGCATATTAGCATAATGGGTAAGGTCAACTAGCTCTTAGGCCACACCTTACCTTGATGTATGGCATCCTATTGGTGGCACCAGGATTCAAGGTCAAGACCTCTGGAGCAGCTGAAAATGATCAGACTCTTAGCTAAAGAAATATTTTACCAGTATATTAACAACTAGAGCTTCTCTTGCCTTGAAAACTAAACTATTTGCTCTCCCCTGATCAGAGTGCACCTGACTATTTTTTTCTGGTCATTAAGAAACTTTATCCAATAGCCTTGAGCCTTAATAAAATGCTAAGTGCTGAAGATGCAGATAAGATAAAATATAGTCTCTGTCCTAAAAGGATTCATAATCTGGTAAGATTGGTGCTAGGCTTCCATTTGTGTGCTCAAGATACAATTAAGACAGAAGGAGTGTTTTCAGTTCTGCTGAGATGAAGGTAGAAGCCGAAAATTGATCTACTTGGGAAGGAGTTGGTCAATAAGATCAGAGTTAAGGCCATAAAGAATAGGTAGTTGTTTGCCGGGTAAAGACAGAGAGTAACATATACAAAGACAAAGTAAAAAGAAACAGCAAGACACTTTCAGGGATATGCAGATAGTTCAAAATGGCCTGAGGATAGAGAACAAAGGGTAGAACAACAGGTAATAAGGCTGAGGAGGTGGTTCAGGATGACCTCACAGAATACTCTTTGTGTCTCTCTACTGGAAGAAAATATATCCTAAAATGCTGGAGTCTATGAAAGATTGTGCAGTTGGCCCCAATTCTTCATTCCTCTCTGCATGCACGCTCTTTACCATATACTTTGCAGTTCTTACTACTAAAGATAAAGGATATTTCTCTACTTCTTGACTTCGGGTTTGGCCAGGTGACTGACTTTGGTCAATACAGTGAGGTGTAGATGGTGGTGTACTTCCTCCATCCCTATCCTGGTATGTTTCCATTTCCCTATTTGCAACCCTGCTATAATCTTGAAAAGACATGCTCAGCTAGCAAGATGAGAGCCATTTAAAATACAGCCAGTTCATCACAGCCAGGCCCTCCCATCCTCCCCATACCCTCCCAACTGAATTGCATACTCCTAGGCCAAATAAATGCTTACTATGACAAGCACCTGCATTTTACTTTATTTAAAGATTTATTTATTTATGCACACAAGCACTGGGATACAGGCCAGAGGTGTGGGAGGTGAGAGGACTCACCAGAGACAGAATGGGCAACAGAACAGGCAGATTATGAAATACACTGCTGAGGGGAGCAGCAGGCGAGCCAGGAAAGGTCTGCTGTGCCATGTTGGAAGCTCCCTGGGCAGGGATCGAACTTGTGATGCAGTGGCTGTGGACAGCTTCATAGGCTGCATCTTAACCCCTTCTGTCACCAGGGAGGCCCCTGTAATTCAGCATTTTAAAGGAAGTTTCTGATATGGACCCATTAAAGGGCTACAAGCAGAAGTATAATATGCTCCAATATTCATTTTAGAATGTATATTTTGTTTGCATTTGAAGAATAGGTTAAAGAGGGATGCAATGGAAGTTGGAAGATCAGTGAGAATATTATAATCAAGGAGAAATATGAGAAACTTAACTAGGCCATTTGACCATGGGAAGTGAGGTGAGGAGATGAATTAAATTTGTTTTCCTTAATTAAATTATGAAATATTTCAAATATGCAAAAAGACTTACATGATATTATGACACCCATGTGACCACCATCCAGATTTGTCCAGTTATAAACATCTTTTTTATTAATTAAAATTAATTTCTTATATTGTTGTAGTACCCATCATTTTCCCACCACCATATCATCCATGAACCATCATCATATTCCCTTGTGTTCATCCCTCCCCTATTTTGCCAGCCCACCCCACCTTCTCCTTTGCTGTGTGCCCCAGATCTATGGTCAGCTTGCTAGCTTTGACCTTTTTTTAACCTTTTGTTTGGTTTTTCTATATTCCACATATAACTGAGACCATCCAGTGTTTATATTTTTCCTCCAGATAGAAACATTTATATTTAAAATTACTTGTGCTATGTGAAGTGCAAATTAGAAATTCTTTTCATCATTCTTTCCCCCCATGCACACACACAATTCCTAATCTATGGCACCTACTAATCTGTGCTTCATCTCGTTAATTTTTGTCATTTTGAAAATGCTTTATAAATGTTTTCATACAACATGGGATATTTTGAGACTGGCTTTTTTTTACTCAGCATAATGCCCTTGAAATCTACCCAAGTTGTCTCAATAGTTGATTCCTTTTTATTGCTGAGTAATATTTCATGATATGGATTATAACAATCTGTTTAATCATTTGTCTATTCATTCTTTTTTTTTTTTTTAAAGATTTATTTATTTATTTATACAAGTACTGGGTACAGTCAGAAGTGCGGGAGGGTGAGAGAACTCACCAGAGCCAGAGCGGGGAGCAGAACAGGCAGACTGACAAAGTACACTGCTGAGGGGAGCAGCTGGCGCAGCATGAGAGGTCTGCGCACTATGTGGGACCCTTGCTGAGGCTCGGGGATCGAACTGATGCTGCAGAGGCTGCGGGCAGCTTCGCAGCCCAGCACTCAACCCCTGGGCCACCGGGGAGGCCCTAATCATTTATCTATTATAGAACTTGTTGGTTGTTCCCAACTTTTGGCTACTACAAATAAAGCTGCTATGACCAATGGTGTACAGGTTTTTATGTGGGCATCTAAGTTTTCAAATGCCCAGAGTGCAATTGTTGGATTTTTTTTGAGGTAACATTGGTTTATATCATTATTTGTGTTTTAGAAGCATAGGGTGTCTCTCCTCAGGTGTTGTTACTACATTGCACTCACCACCAGGACACCCATAGTCCACTCCCATAGTCCATTATGTGCATATGGAATTGAGTCATGTGATAAGCACATACTTTTTTGGAAACTCTTAGACTTACATGCTCACCAGCAATGTAAGAAATAACCAGGAGAATCTCAGTTTTAACTGGGCTGCCCATCTCTAAGGAGCTGATTTAGCTATAAGTGCATAATGCCTCTTTCCTTGCTTTGCAACTTTCTGTCAACTAGAGAGCTTAGGAAAAAAATACTGGGCCTCCCTGGTGGCGTAAGGAGTTAAGAGTCAGCACTATGAAGCTATGTGCAGCCACATAGCTGATCCACATGGCACAGCAGACCTCTCTTGTCTCACTTGCTGCTCCCCTCAGCAGTGTATTTCAGTCAATCTGCCTGTTCTGTTCCCCTTTCTGTCTGATGAATCCTCTCACCCCCCACACCTCTGGCCTATACCCCAGTTCTTGCATGCATAAATAAATAAATATTTTTTAAAAGGAAAAAAATACTGAAATATCAATGAGTTTGGGAAAAACAAACTTTTCCTCTTAAATAATGATTTTTGTGGGCCTCCCTGGTGGTGCAAGGGGTTAAGTCTCAGCACTATGAAGCTATTAGCAGCCACTGCAGCATAAATTCAATCCCTGGCCAGGGAGCTAACCCACATAGTGAGCAGACCTCTCCTGTCTCACCCGCTGCTCCCCTCAACAGTGTATTTCAGTCAGGCTGCCTGTTCTGCTCCCCACTCTGTCTCTGATGAATCCTCTCATCCTTTCCTCCTGCCCCTTCGGCCTATACCCCAGCTCTTGTATGCAGAAAATAATAAAATAAAATATTTTTTGTGAACAAGTGATTTTTTTAGCTGTACCTTCTCTATATTACCTATGAACAAGTTTGATCCTTTCAAATCAAGTTACTAATTTTTTCCCCTTAAATTAAAGAGCCCTATATGCTTCAAATACAGGTTGTTTTTCTTTAAATTTAAATTCTTTAGATTTAACGAAGTGCTCAGTAACACATTTGACCTCTTGTTAATGCTCGTTAGATTCAATCTTTTGACACCACTATATGTATTGATCATGAGAATGCTTATACTATTTTCTATAACTTATTCTTCTGAAAAATTTAATGCCTAGCATCTTCCAAGACAAATAAGAAATATTATTTTAATTTATTTTTATCAAATTTATTTTTAAACAATTAACAGAATATCTAGAAATTAATTTGACACTCCTCAGGAAATAAAAACAAGTAACAAGGACTCATTTCAGTTAAAACAAGGGCCCACAATTTGAGTGAGAAGTTTCAGTGCTTTCCCGTCTTTTCAGAAGTGAGGTACATGCAGATTTGTTCTCAGCTATAATTCCTACAAGGGGCCAGGGCTTATCTCCATTATCTTCCGTGGGCTTGACTTACAGCTCTGAGTCACAAATGACTCAGCTGAACTAGAGCCATAAAGTCTGTACTTCTGAATGGAGATGAACTCTAAGAACCCAGCCCGCCATCAATCCTGAGAATCTAAGTGATCATTTACCAGAAGGAGTGGATATGGACAGGGAGTTACTAGAACAGAGGTCCAATATCATTAGGGAGCTTCTGAAAGTCAGGGTTAAAAGATTCAGATTGAACTATGGAAATCCATCTGGAGGTTCCTCAGTCTCCTGAAAATGGAGCTACCATATCACCTGTCAATTCCACTCCTAGGGATCTACCCAAAGGACACAAAAACATTGATTTAAAAGAACACTTGCACCCCTATATTTATTGCAGCACTATTTACAATAGGTAAAACCTGGAAACAACCCAAATGCCGAAAAATAGATGACTGGATCAAGAAGATGTGGCATATACACACGATGGAATATTATTCAGCAATCAAAAAACATAAACTCATGCCATTCGCAGCAACGTGGATGGAACTAGAAGGAATTATGCTCAGTGAAATAAGCCAGAAGGAAAAGAAAAATATCAGGTAGTTTCTCTTATAGCAGGAATATAGGGGAACCAAATAAGACATCAGTGTAGAAAAATAATAACAGTACAAAACACAACAAAGCAAAAATGGACAATTATAAATCAGAGACATACCACAGGGGAGGAGGGGGGAGAGGGATCAGAGGGAGGAGCACGAGGGACTGAGGTGATGGTGCACGGGTGCATTGGGGAAGGAAACTCTATGGGGACTACACCTGAGGGGGTCGGGGGAAGCAAATATTGTTCAAAAATGAACAATGATGTAAAAAATTTTAAAAATTATTAATAAAAAAAGAAAAAAAAAGATTGAGGTTGGGCTGAGGAGCAGTGCTACCTTGGCCTCTCTTCTTGCTCTCTTGACCTGTGGCCAGAGAAAATCTGCATTCTAGAGGTAGAGCCTTTGTAAATGTTAATGAATTAGGTTGTAATAGCAAGTAGACCCAAACATGCAATTGTTAAAAACAATGGCTGTTTTTTCTTGTTCACCAAATAATACAGTAAGGGAAGAAGAGACAAGGGAAGGTATGGCTCTGCTCCATACAGTCATTTTGGGATTCAGACTAATGGTGATTTAGCCATCTTAATAATGTGATTTTCAGGAGAATATGGTGGAGGTACCTACAAAAAGGGGGAAAGAGCATGGAAGACTATGGCCAGAGTATCTTAGGAGCCAGAGCAAGAAGTGGTACAGACTACTCGTGCTCATGTTCTACTGGGGTGAGCCTAGTCATGTCATCTTCACCCTCCCCAGCCGTATCCCTGCAATGAAATCTGGAAGACAGGGACTACTTGTGTGTCCCAAGAAGGGGTAATGACTTTTGGTGGTCAGCCAGACAGTGATCTCTGCTTTCCACAGTCCTCTGAGCTGGCTTCTGTTAAAAATGGGATGGGGCCCTGCAGGCCTCAGCACAGAGAATCTGCATCAAAGGGAAAGATAGACCGAGTTTCCTCCCCTCACAGACCAATAGAGGTAAGCAGAGCTCCCACTAGGTTGACTGCTCTCTGGAGGAAAATTTCCCATCCCTAGTCAACTTTTCCCACAAAGCAGAGTCAGTTTCAGGGGATT
Source organism: Talpa occidentalis (assembly GCF_014898055.3). Lineage (NCBI taxonomy): Eukaryota > Metazoa > Chordata > Mammalia > Eulipotyphla > Talpidae > Talpa > Talpa occidentalis. The sequence goes on along the minus strand of NW_023604972.1, from coordinate 92,665,994 downwards.
GCAGAGGTTTATTTGCTCCTTGTGACTGCAGGAGTAGGCTATGGGAAGTCAATTCAATTGTACAAACAAAGGAGAATGAAACAGGGTAATGTTGTCACGTCTGTCTCCAAAGGAGCCCAAGCGTCTAACTCTCTGGAAGTGTAGGATGTCCTTGAAGTAAGTTCTTGCTGACAGATCGCGGAAGCCAGTGGGGGAGGACTCTGATTGCCACAACGTCAGGACAGGAACACCGGCATAGGTGCACTTCTTTATTACGGACCCACCCCCTGAAAAGGTAAAGAGCTGATGCGGAACCAACTTGTGCAAATTCTCTTCCCCTCTGCCCTTGGCCCAAGGACGACCACACAAAATGGGATTAATTGGGATTATGGGGGCTTTGGCTGCTTGGCTGCTACTCAAGGATGAATGCTTAATTTATGTCTCAGTGATCTTGACTCCTGCTTTATTAAACTGGCTCACTCAGGCCATTGTTTGCCAAGGACTTTCTTTTCAAAAGAGTAGCTACAGGTGGTGCTTTTATGTGACAGACTTTTAGCTTTCATGTAGTGTGTGTTTTTAATAGATTGCTGCAATACCACTTTTCTCTGCGAAATAACCAAAAGCACAAATAAATTCAATGGGTTCTCCTCTCATCTTTCAGAGCTTTTCTTGTGATAGGAAAATGTCAACAGGTGCGATTGTTCAAAAATATATAGAACGGATGTAGGGTGATGGCTGGACAAGAGAAAAGAGCATTTGTTTGGAAAATATCCATCAAGCAGAGATGTTGATTCAGAACACCTCTTCTTAGCAACCCACTTCTGTGAGTCAAAAGGCGCCCCTTGGCAGGCCTCAGGCCTGATGGTGTGTGTCCTGGACCTGGCTGGGGTAGGGCCATGCTCTGGTTTCCAAATGCTATTTCTACTAGGGAAATTAAGGATCGGTTCCTGTGTCCAGTAAAGCAGCTCAGTCTCTGCTTGTTCCAAAAGCAGAACCAAGCTCTGTTGTTATTTGAAGGGTTATGCTGGACCCTGATGGGCACCTTCACTTCTACTGGCACTTCAACAGACTGTCCACAGCGTGAACCTGAACTGGTTTAATGATTTTTTTAAAAGATTTATTTTTATTTATTTATGCACACAAGAGCTGGGGCCTAGGCCAGAGGTACAGGAGTGAGAGGCTTCACCAGAGACATAGTGGGGAGCAGGACAGGCAGATGTACTGAAATACACTGCTGAGGGGAGCAGCAGGCAAGACAGGAGAGGTCTGCTGCACCATATAGGTCAGCTCTCTGGCTGGGGATCAAACTTGTGCTGCAGTGGTTGGCAATAGCTTGATACCACTGAGAGAGGGAACCAGTGCCACCAGGGAGGCCCTGGTTTAATGATTTTTAGCTCATTTGACTGGTTAAGTTGATTTACAGATATATTAAGCATTTTTTATTGAGGCATAGTTGACATATAACATATAAATTTGGGGTATACAACATAATGATATTTGTAAATATTACAAATGATTGTTATAATAAATCCAATTAACATCATCATCATACAGAGTTTCATTATTTTCTTATGATATGAAATTTTAAGATTTACCTCTTAGCAATTTCCAAATATGCACTACAAATATGCCATGCTGAACACTAGATCCCTACATTTTTTTTTTTTTTACTTTATAACTGGGAATTTACATCTTTGACTGTCTTTACCCATCATTCACCACCAGCCCCTAACTTTTGGCAACCACCAATCTGTTCTCCATATCTGCTAACTTGGCTTTGTTTGATTGTTTTTGTTTCTTTGATTCCACAAATAAGTTAGATCATACAGTATTTGTCTTTCTCTGTGTCACTTATTTCATTTAGCATAATGCCCTCAAGGCTCATCCAAGTTGATACAAGCAAGATTTCCCTTTTTTAATGGCTAAATAATGTCCCATTACATATATATATATATATATATATATATATATATATATACATACCACATCTTCTTTATCCACTCATCCATTGATAGACACTTAGGTTGTTTCCTTGGCTATTATAAATAATAATACAGTGCAGTATTGGGGTGCAGACATCTTTTTGAGTTAATGTTTTTGTTTTCTTTGGATAAATATCCAGAAGCAGATTTAACTGGAACACATGGTAGTTCTATTTTCAATTTTTAGAGGAATCTCCATACTGTTTTCCATAGTGTCAACATCAATTTACATTCCCACCAATAGTGCATAAGGATTCGCTTTTCTCCACATATTCACCAACACTTGTTATTTCTTTTTTTATAATAGCCATTCTAATAGATGTAAGGTGGTATGTCATTGAGGGCTACATTTGCATTTCCCTGATGATTAGTGATGTTGTTTTAAGCAATTTTTTGACTGGCTTAATATTTTCTTGTAAATTTGTCTTGAGCCAAATCAATGTGAGGAAGTGTATTCTGCAACATAAAGATGTTCATGCTTTTTTGAGAGGCCACATCAACATCTGCAGAAACAAATAAGCTCTTAGACTGCTTAGGCTAGCTGAAGTTATCTGTCCAAAAGGTATGTGTTGTAAGAAACTTTAACCTATGATTTTGGTGTCTAGTTAAAAATAAAGGCTGTGGTTTTAATACACTAAACAAACATGACAGGGATCTATATATTAACATGTAATATTTAATTACGTAATATAATTCTAAAAACTTGTTTCTCAATATCATACATTGAGTACAAATTACTACAGAAACTATAAGCATCTTCTTCTGTATGGTATTATTTGAAATATTTTTAGAAAATGTCAAAATGTATCCATGTTCTTTCTCCTAGCTTCATAAAAAAAGAAAAAAAAAAACTGGTACAAAACATGACTCACTAAGGTGAGAAGTCCACCATATTATATTTTGGAAAAAGTCCAGTGATAAGTGTTTAGGTGCAAACTCTGCTTTTGACAGGGGTTGCATAAATTTAAAAAACTTTATGAAAACTGCAATTATGAACATATTATGATGTTAATTAAAATTACTTTAAAATTTGTAACATATTATCTCCCCAAAATACTCTGATGATAAAATTTAGGATTTAAGCAACGAGGAACAGATGATAGTAAAATTGATTGAGTAACTCAATCTGAATATGAGAGAGAAACAGAGATCCTAGGGAAATAGATAAATGAGAGCATATGAATTTAGAAAGAAAATTAGTCAACTCCATCAAACAACTTAAAGTTAGAGAGAGGGTAAATTGCTAGGATTTAGAATTAGCAAAAGTGAGGGATGCCATCTGTCCTGAAGTTAGATAAAGTCCCTCAGAGAGAATGAATCAAGGTAAGAAAAGGTTGCCCTAAGAATTATATGAAAATACGCTAGGAACCTCTTCTGGGAAAGGTCCTCATCACTTGCCTCCCTCAGGGAATAATCAGCATACATCTGCTCCTGCTGAGCAGAGTCTTCCAAAAGCAGGACAGTTTGCAGATCTGCTCTACTGTAGTTTGAGGAGCCGCATACCCCAGGATATTGGAGCTGGCAGACCCAGAATTTTCCAGTTTCACCTCAAATTTTACAGATGAGGAAACTGAGGTCCAAAGATAGAATGAACTTGCCTGGACTCATACAGCGAAGTATTCCCAATGCCCTCACTTGATTTTCCAGGAACCTATTTACCCTTTACATATCATTTCCATCTTTAGGAAGTAAAATTATGCAGCTTTCTTGCTAACCCACATTGTTTATTTAGCATAATCATTCTAAAATTATTTATTACTCTCAGTCTTTAATCAGTTTCTCAACTAGTATATATCATTATATATATATATATATTTGAGAAATATTGTGTGAATGACTGTATATGTTGATTATAGTCATTGTACACAAGTATAAGATTTGATTTATCATGTACTAGCACTTACTCATTAACTTACAGGCTGAAAAATAGAACATAATATACAAAAAAAGGAATCTATTCAAAATGGCAGGAGCAGTATAAACCATAGATATTATATTTGCATAATTTTAAAAAATTGGTTACAACAAATTGCTTCTTTTCATAACACATTTATGTAACCATGCTGATTTTGTGTAACTATAACAATTTTAATGTATTTTTTGGTATTTGCAAAATGTATACAAAATTTACGACTTCTAAGTTTTTTTTTTTTTTTTAATTTTTTTTTTTTTAGAGGCATGTTTTTATTTATTTGTTTGTTTGTTTTGTTTATACATGCACTGGGTACAGTCAGAAGCGCGGGAGGGTGAGAGAATTCACCAGATCCAGAGCGGGGATCAGAGCAGGCAGAAGGACCGAAGTACACTGCTGAGGGGAGCAGCGGGTGGCAGGAGAGGTCTGCGCGCCATGTGGGACCCTCCTCCGGTGGCCGGGGAGCAGCCGGGGATCGAACCGGCATCACAGAAGCTGCGCGCAGCTTCGCAGCCCAGCGCTCAACCGCTGCGCCACCGGGGAGGCCCACGACTTCTAAGTTTTTATCTTAAATCAGCATGGAGAAAAGTAATTCTTATTTTTTTGCCAGGACTGTGACAAGACACTTGGCCCTAGGTGAATAGAGAAGGTTCTAGTATTACAGCTCAAAAATCTAATGAGTTGACGGAGATAGAGGTTAAGTATTAACATTGGGAGTCTCTATTGACTTTTCCTTAGCCTTGCCCTTTATATTCATCTATATTTTAGTTTGCAAGTAGCTCTCAAAAGGCAGACTGCTCATTAGTGGTTCCACAGTAGATGCTTATGTTCAGTTATTGTTTCCTTCTATGCCACCATTGTGTAGCTTATATTATGCAATGTGACAAGTACTGTATAGAGCAAATGAAAAGCAAGGTTTCAGCACAAGAAAAGCTTACATTATAAAGAGAGAGTGTTTTGAAATGGTTTCATGCGAGGCCAAAAGCCCAATGCCAGGTGTAGTGGAACAACCAGGAAGAAAGACGCCCCAAGAACAAGCCTAGGCCCATCTGGCCCAGAAGAGGAGCAGAGGGAGCAAGGCTGTTCAAAGTGGCTCCTTGTCAGGAATTTGAAAGATATTATGTTAAATATGGGTTTTAACACTGATGGGTATTTAAAGAGGCAGAGTGAAGGTGGGTGGTTGAACTTCCAGAGAAAAGAGTCCAGGGGTGGCTCCTGCTTTGTAACATCTAAATCACTCTCCACCACTGAATGGTTTCAGATGCTGCCTCCAAGCTCCCCACCAGCCAGAAGTTAGAGAATGATCAGACCTTTGGACAATGAACATAAAGCCTGAAAGAAGTTGGATTTCTTTCTGGTCTACTAGCAAGTATGGTAAAAGTTGGAAAAGATATGTAAGGTAATAACCATTTTCACTAGTGATAGTTGAGGGTTGTTTCTTTTTAATTTTTTTAAATGTCCTTTTTAAAACAGAGACCCCAGGATGCCAAGCATAACAGAGTAGATATTATATGTGTGGAAGACTAACAAGGTTTATGTGAGAGACTGGAGAATCTTTGCAATCTAGTTGTTTCATAATATAAGCAGGTGCTTCTATGAAATATAATATTTACCCCCAGAAATCAGACACATATTTTTGTTCTTATGTGTTATATTTCAAGAAAGGCTTTGTTGCTGTAGAGGCAGCAGCAGCAGCATTAAGTAGCATGAAGTCAGTCTGTGGCATTACTTACCTCTAGGGGTCAAAGAGCCTAACATTTTAGATGAATTTCAAAGGGGGCTAGATAATTCAGTGGCTGATAATTCAGTTTGCTGTTATGCATGTTAAAGACTAGTAATCAAATCTCATGCCTTAGAGAATGATGAATCGTGCAGGGGGCATACTTTTTTTCTTCTGCCTCCCATGCACCCCCCACCCTATCCCCTACAGGAAACATAGATTTGGTGGGAAGGGAAAACACTTTTGTCTTGTGCTAGCTCATTGAAATCACAATCATCTGAAGCTCTGGATGTAAATGGGAAGTTGAGGCATACAAAGAGAGAAAAGTCAGATATCTGTGATAGTAGCAGGCACTTAGAATTGTTTCTGGACTGAGGATATTTTGAGATCTACCAAGAAAGACATGACTTAACAACTGCCTGAGGTTGGGCAAGTCTTAGGCTTCATTTGGAATAGGAGGATGGCCTCTGGGGGGTGAAAGTCCACTAGATCATCTGTAAAATGAGGGTAATGATACCTAACCCTTTTGTTAAACATCGTCTCCATGTTAGGTTCTGTATTAAACACATTATCATACAAATTTCATCACAGCCTTTGAACAGTGTTGAGACACTGGCATCACTGTTAATCTCACCAATGAGTTGGGAGCTCCAAGAGGTGAAATGACATATTCAAGCTCACAGCTACTGGGAAGCAGAAGCCACAGTCAAAATCCTAGTCTGACAACAATGTTTAAGTTCTTTCTCCTCCTGTCTCAGGTGAAAGTAAGACTTTATAACTGCAAAGTACTCTTCTGAAATGAATTTATGGGAAACAAATGTTTAATTGTAAAAAAATGTAATGTTTTCAAAGGAGAAGTTTCTCAAATCAATGTCCGGCTCTCTTCCACTTAAACCTTCCTTATCTGTACATTAAATAGCATTAGGGAAGTTTTTCAAGAAAAACATTCCCAGATGTTCAAGATTCAAGATGGAAGTTCCTGCATTGTTAGTTTGAGTATTTGGTTCCTAAAACACTTCATTTCCTGCTTTGGTAAAGATTTGAGAGAATTACAAGGCCCGGATTACAGGAATATCTCTCAAAATAGAACTGAAGTCTTTTCCTTTTGAACTCCTGAAGCCTTCATTTTGCACCTCCAATATTAGACACTTTGTCGGTTATACAAGAGAGAAAAGTAAATTCAGACTAGGAACCATTTAAATTGGTCTCCTAATTTGGAAATCCAGTGGCTTTACACATGTTAAAACACTGCAAAGTGGAGGAAGAAAAACCTCAAGCTCCTTTAACTCATTTGGACATGATTCTTAGTAGGAATTTCCTGGCAGTTTCCTAGCACATCACACAGCAATGTCATTGAGCAGAAGTTCTTTGCTGTTCTGTGTTGCCAAAGAGAAGAGCACACACCAGTACGGCAGAAGTCCCAACTAGGCAAAATGTGGGCAGAGGGCCTTCTGGATGTGCCAGTCCCACTCCCAGGGAGAGCATCCGTCATGGATCAGAGGTGTGATTGCTTCCAAGAGCAGCTACAAAGGAAACTGTGAGACACTGGACAAATTGGTGGTTTGTGGCTATCACAACATCAGGATGGGTATTAAAATGTGATTCTTGTAAAGAAGAGATAATTCAGGTGCATTCACAAGAGTACCTGAATACCCAAGCTAACCCATTATCCTACACAATACAGACTGCTAATTTTAGTCAAATAAAACGAAACTGTCTTATTTGTCGTCTGGGAAACAAACCTCTGACTGCCCAAAATGTTTTTCCTCACACTCCTTAAAACAGCAACAAAACCAAGTTAATAGTCTTTGTTTGAATGGTTTGGAAATACTTTAACTTTCAGATACTATCCACTAAATCCTTTTACAGAGCAGATTAAGTTGGATTTGGTTGATCAAGCAAAATTGCTGATCCACCTTTAGCACTCAATTAGCCAGGGGTTATAGCTCCAAGAATACACAGACATATGGATCAGACATGGGGACTTAACCTGAATTGGGAGTCCAAAAGGATTTAAAGCCAACTATATACCTTTTCCCCCAGCTCTCTGAGGAAGGGCCCACGGCTTGAAGGGGACAGCCTACAGAAGTAGGGTATTTGGCTTGCCACTCGTAGGAGGCAGTGACTCATTTCTCTGGAGGAAGAGAAAAAAATGCACAATGTCTCTTATTAAGGAAAACACCCAGAATCATGGATAGAGACTAGCTCTCAGAGTGTGCAGCTTGTTTTCCTCATATAGGATCATCAGTTAGGTTGGGCTTGGTAGATCAAGCAAATTGCTGACCACCTTTCCCCCAGCCCCAGACAACACAATAGTGATACTCCTTAGCATTTGCATAGCACTTGAATTATCTTAGAAGGTATTTCTTGGTCATTGTCTCTTTTGAGTCCTACCTCAACTCCTGTTTTGCAGGTATAGTAATCCAGGCCAGTAATCCAGATGGCTACAGAGGAAGGAGAATGTGTCCCCAAGACAGGGATCACTGGGAGAGTCCCACTGGGTTCTCAGACTTCAGAGTTCAAACTTCCCTTGCAAGTCACTTGACACACTCAAGTCTTCATCAAACAATTTCTTCATTAAACATTTCCAACCCAGATGGTACTATGGCAGAAGCATTTCTCCATATTTTTGTATTTTTCTTTATTCACAAATACTTTGCCAAATTTTCACTTTGATTTGCTAATGTATTCAACACAAAGAGCTCATATAAACTTCTCTCTAGAATAAAGTGAATGGCAATGTTGATGACAGCTTTTCAGCACTTATTTTAGGGATAAATATATTGGCAATTGAATACAGCAACCCACTTAGCCAATAAATGCACTTGGGTGTTAGCAATGGAGCATTGCCTGTGGCAGAAGATACCTGGGATTGGTAGTCCACCTATGTGTTAGAGAGGTGCATTTTAATATCTAAAGTAGTCTCTGATGATTTGAGGTTTTCCCCCTATTTTGTAATTATTCTTTCTACCTCTGAACTTCAAAACTGTATTAAATGATGTCCACTGATTGAAGTGTATATATATTTTAGAAGAGAATTAAGATAGAAAGCAGTGGTGCACTTTCCTGCCACATGAGTGCTTCCCACTGTGATCTCCCTGGCACTGTCCATCAGAGGAATAGAGGAACCTGGAGCGGGTCCTACCTTTGGACTCACAAGAGATTACAGTATGGTATCCGTGAGCTAACTTGGTCCTTGCTGGGCAAGCACCATGTGCTCCCTGAGTCAGAAGCGGGCCAGTGCTGCTGCAAAAGGGCCAGGAGCTCAAAAGCCTTTCTCTGGGTTTTCCTGTGCCCATTTCCTCACCACCAGCAGCAGAGCAAACACCCTCCCCCTGTAGTTTGTCATCATCTTGTTATCATAAAAATCACATCTCAGTTTGGGCTGCAGGGCTCAGATAATGCAAAAGCACCATGTTAAATGTTATGATGTGAAACATCATTTATTTCTTCAAAATTCATTCCCGAGTCGGAGCTGTGGCTTTGCAAAATTCCTTTTCTGTTGGCTTCTCCCTTGCTCTTTTCTTCTTCCAAATCCTTTCTCTTGCTCTCTTTCTCCTATTGACCACTTGTTAAATCTTTTTGTTTGTTTCCCCCCTTTCTCCTGGGACCCTCCGACAGGCAGGCTTGCCAGATTCATTTTCTGATCAAAGCTGTTTGATTTGGTCAATTTTGCCACATTGGAGACGTTCTCTATTACAGAGATAAATAGCTTTGGGCTAACTGTCAACGAAAACTTGTAAGCTAATAAATTATTCCAATTTCTTCCCGCGGATTTCTCTGGAGACAGCCCTAGGAAATACACTTTTTGATTAGTAAATTTCTCTGTGTGTGTGTCTGGACATTCAAATGTGTCGGCTTTGATTAGCACCATTGCTTTTCAAGTCGACGTTGGCTGAGGGGCTGTCAGTTGCAGGCAGCCCTGATGCATAATGCATCAACTGGGCCCGGAAACAGGAGCCTCTTCCAAGGCTGGAAAGGCGGGAAAATTGCCCTAACAACCCGGCTGGCTTACTCTACACCAAAGGGAGCTCAACTTGAAAGTCTTGACAAGACTTGCTTCGGCTGCAGTGGAAGCCACCCATGCCGGGTTGAGAGGGTTCGAAGAGACCGTGACCACGGGCCCTCCAAGAACCAAAGCCACTGCTTCATCTGCTTCAGCCACAACCTTCTCCTTCCACAATTTTGCCCCTGCATCCTCACCCATGCTCTCCCCGCCATCACCCCAGAGACTCTGGTCAAAGGCCAGCCCCTCTGGGCAGGCCCACATTTCCCTTGGATTCCGGTTTGCCGTTTGTCTAGTTAAGGGCTCTTGGGTTGTTATAGAAACAATATTTTGGCTATAACAAATCAATCGGTGCGTGTGAACACAAACATACAGATCATTTATCAACTGCAAAATACCCTAAATTATGACCTTTCTAAAACCTATCAGAAGGGCGAGCAAATGCATAACGTAAATTAAAGTTTGAAGGGTCAGCGGTTTTTACTTTCACTATTCATCTTTCTTTCACCTTATAGGTTTAAGAACAAGAGGGCTGTGTAATTACATTTCAATGGGGTGCAGCGGTTCATTATTCCCAGCTATACCAATCTGCTGCAACATTTCCAATGCAGTCAGGTGCATTTTAGCAGATATTAGTTGCTATAAGACCATACTTGCTCTTTGGGACTGATAACATCTCTTAATGCATAACAGTGCTATCATCTCAATTTAGAAAAGGCTAAAAGGGTGAGGGTTTTTTCTCAAATCAATACAGTTGTTCATATTTTATAAAGGTAGTAAAGCCTATCTGTAATTCCTCTCAGATATGACTTGCCTTTTGCCTCCCATTTGTTCCCTTTCTGTAATTACCATTTCCCTAAGTCTCCAGCACCCCATGTGGTGGTAGACACAGTTTTGTGCGAGAGCCCACTGCACTGATGGAAATGGGTAGCTTCCAATAGAAAACCCTTCTGCTGCCAATTATCTGACTCTGGCGGAGATGGTGCCATGCTGCTGAGTGAGCAGGCTCTGAAGTTTCAGCTCAGCCATGAGAGGTCTGGTGGCAGCAGCCATTGTCTTCTTTCTACCTGTGGACAGCAGTTGCCTTCAGAAGCTGTTGGTGCCCCAGGATGCACTGGCATGGTGGAGTCAGCAGTTAGGCTAAAGGGGCCTCTTTTATTCTGATGAATAAATCCTGTAATGTAGAAATAACCTTAAAAGTCTCTTCAAGCAACAAAGCCAGACCCAGAGCAATGGGTAAAGTTAAGAACCATTTAAATTGAAATATTCATGTGTGTGTGTGTGTGTGTGTGTGTGTGTCTGCTTGTGTGTGTGTGTATGTGCTTGTGTGTGTGTGTGCATGTGTGAATGAGTATATATGAAAATCCACAGATAAAGCTCTGGTAAAATGGCAATGTAGCTATGCAGGAGGTTATCGTTCACATATTGCTGCAATCTTTTACCTACAAATATTTTATTCTTATTTTATTTGTTGATAGGGAGGAAGGGAAGGAGGGGAGGAAGAAAGGTAGGAGGGAAGGAAGGAGAATGGTCTTCTTTTAATTTTTTAACTTGTGGCAAGATACATATAATGCAAAATTTATCATCTTAATCATTTTTAAATGTACAGTAGTAGTAGCTTCATTCACCTTGTTGTACAACAAATCTCCAGAATTTTTTCATCTCGCAAAACTGAAACTCTACACTAAAACAACTCCCCAATGCATCTTCCTTCCAGTCCTGACAACCACAGTTAGACTTTCTCTTTCTGTGAATTTGACTACTCTAGGTAGTTCATGTAAGTGGAATCCTACAGTATTTGTCTTTTGTGACTAGTTTATTTCACTTAACATAATGTCCTCAAAGTTCCTGTGTACAAATTTCCTTCCTTTTAAGGCTCAATAATATTTTATCATTGTATATACAACATTTTGCTTATCCGTTCATCTGCTGGTGGACACTTGTGCTACTTCTACCTCTTGGCTATTGTGAATAATGCTGCTGTGGACATGGATGTGCAAATAGCTCTTTGAGACTCTACTTTCTCTTCTTTTGTATATATATCCAGAGGCAGAGTTGCTGGGTCATATGGTAATTTTATTTTTGATTTTTTGAGGAAAAGACTTTTTCTTAAAATTAAAAAATACTACTTCCCTAGATTTGCATTGGGTTTAGGGCCTCACCAGTTGCAGTTCCACATCTAATAAGGAGAGAGCCAAGACTTGTCCTTGCTGACTAGCAAGCATTCAGGCCTGTATCTGTAAGTTGCCTACTGAGTCAGCCCCAAATAGCACTGCTTTATGTTAAAATAATTCTTGTGAATTTACTGTCCGGGTTCCCTGCATTCCTGCAAGGTCGATCAGTAACAAGAAGTTAAATAACTGTCAGACACACGCCCTGAGTTAGTGGAATTAGAGCTCAGATTGGTTCAGGGTATAAACCACTGAATCACACTGTTTGCAGCCTATCTGAAGTGGTGGTGAGCATACCTGACCATTTTCTAAATGAGCAG
>NW_023604972.1:92543904-92648904 GCF_014898055.3 Talpa occidentalis | reverse complement strand
TGAGAGGAAGGCAGGGGTCAGAGGCCTACCTAGCAGATAACACCTGCCCAGCACAGTGCTAGCTAACAGTTTCCACTTTCCTTCTCTCACTTAATCCCAGACACATCCATGTCTAGCTTCCTCCCCATGCCCTTTCCTGGCCTATCCCCTGCTGTGGGATCTGAGGGAAATGGAAAAAGGAAGACACCCCTCAGAATTCTGACACTCAAGTGATATTATTCTAACAACACTTTTATTGACCTTCCCCAGAGCAGACCTCACTGTTCATTTCCCATCCCAAAGGTCTAAAAAGTGCTTGGGAATCTATACACAGTTCATGTCAAAATTTTATCATTATTATTATTATCATCATTGTCATGATCATCTTAAAAAATACAACTAGCCATCATCTGCAACAGAGCTTGTTGGGGGAAAAGAAAACTTACCAGGATCCTTCTACCAACCATCACTATGACCCCTTCCCCACCCACCCATGACCATTGCTTTTAGAAAATGAGGAAAAGGGGATAGATGGAAAGAACAGACTGGAAAGGTATGAGGGACAATCTGGGTACATTTTCCATGCCAGCTGCTCACCCCAGAGTGGGGAATTGTATACCTTTCTCCTCAAGGCTGAAGAGAAAGGGCAGCCTACTACATGGCAACAGTAAAAGGGAAAGGAGAACCTCTAGAAAGGTTCACGTATGCCTGTGAGTGAGAGAAGGGAACACAGAACAACCTAGAGGATACAGTGCCACATCAGTCCCTAGTTACAAGATATATGCACATTCTACAGGGAGCAAAGGTGCTGGGTTTCCTTCTTCCCTTTAGGTGGAAGATGTTCAGTGGATTAGAGTCTGAAATTAATACATGCTTGACCAGCTTATTGGGGATGGCCTCCTGCCTGTGGCATTTGCTCTAGTAGGATGACAGAGGCACAGACAAGCACTGTAAGAACTTCCTGTTGTGATTACTTCTCAAACTACCTGAGCTAAAGAAGTTTCCTGGAACAGCTTCACCTCAGTCTTTGACCCTTATAACAACAAATCAGTGGCTTTCTGCTTTTGAAGGAGGACTCCTAACACATACCACCTTGGAACCTCTTTTCTCATCCTTTTGTGGAAAAATAATAGTAAGTCATCCTGTACAAGGTTGATGACAGGAAGCCTTAGGAGCCACAATGACCACATGCAGTGAACTAGTGGCTGTCAGGTAGTGATGCCAAGAGAGAAGTCCCATTTCTCCACCGTTGGGTCCCACTTCCATGTGTGACCAGTGTAGGCTGCTCCACAGTGGGAGGCCAGCCCCAGCCCCACCCCACCTTTGGACACTTAGCCAGTGGCCTAAACCTAAGCAAGGGGACATGGTTCCAGCCTGTAGGCAATGGAGAAGCCAAAGATCCAGTGAATAGACCTTGTGGGTAGAGATGGGGGACATAGGAAGATCATAAGGTTCCAGAACTGTGGTCCTAATCCTGGATTTGCTACTTATGCAGTCTGTATCTTTGGAAAATTCCTTCTACTTCTCTGAACCCAAATTTCTTGTCCTCAAACTGAGAGGTTTGATGAGATGTCTAAAGTTTTCCCTCCTTGTTAACTTTCTGGAACCCTAAGAAAGCAGAGTTCATGGGGTATCCCCTTGAATGCTTTAGCAATCTGTAGAAAACTTTCTACAATGACAAGAGTTCTGTTCTCAGGATTTCTAAAATAATATACTCCTTTAATGAGACTAAAGCAATGAGCAAAGTGTTCATGAATCTGAAATAATGTATTAAATTTCATATGGCCTTTTAAAACTAAGGGAGAGGAGGAATTGAATAAAATGTACTATGGACATTATGAACTTAAAAGGCTTGAGAAATTGCTTCATTAAGTTTAGTAAATATTTGCCAAACCTATGCTCTATCCCAGGCATGCTGCTAGGCTCCAGGGAAACCAGGATGAATAACATAGTCCCCACCCTTTGCAGAAATCCAGGAATAGTGTGGTTATCCGACCTATAAAAAGATAATTTCAAAATTCTGTAATAATGGAGTGACAGAGATGTACCCAAGACGTCATGGACACCAGTCCAGACTGAAGAAGGTTCTGGAAATGTTCTGGGAGGTAGTAGTTGAACTAACTTTGAAAGAAGTACTTCAGGCCTTTTTGATGAACCCAAAGTTCTATAAGGCTTTCAAGATTCACTATAGTCTTTATCTCTACTGTTAAGACTGTGAATTACTAACTTTTTTTTCCTCCAAAGAAAGAATACTGTCAGCCAACAAACCATAACGACTTTTGGGAGCAGAGAAGAAGGTCAAATTCTTTTAACTAAATCCTTTCCATTTATTCTATACATTGGTGTAGGTTTTGTTTAGACTAAAACCTTCAGGCTCAGATTTTAAATAGACCTGAAATATAATCCACTGACAGAAAAGCCTACTTAAGATCACTGACTAAGATCACTTATGGTTCTCGAGCCTTGGTCCTACTCTGTGTCATAGGCCCCTCCTTCGCTCTATCCCTGTTTTCAAGGGGCTCAGTATCTTCCTGAAGGCCCTTAATTAGAGCAAGCAAGAATGGAGGGGAGAAGAGAAACCCCAAAGCCACTCTGCCCACTCTGGGCAGGTTTAGAAAGTTGAGCTCCTCACTGAACAGTATTCAGTTTTTTAAGTCTGTATTTGGAGTGTTTCCCATTAAGTACTTTAAATTTATGGAATTTCAACCTGAAATTAGACTTTTTTAAGTACTGCTATGGAGCTACTATGTATAGATATTTAACAGATACCAATATTTTCTTTACTGATATTTAGAAGACAGGAAATGTATGAATATGATTGGGGTGATCAAAAGAGAGAAAATCTTGTCTATTCCAAAGAAATTCTACCACAATACACTGGAAGAGTAGATTGTGAGCTCCTGCAAGAAAGGAAAAAAAAAAAAGAAAAACAGTCAAACAGCCTCTAGTTTTCTAGAATGGTTACAACAAACAAGAAACTTTTTTCTGGACCAAAGTATGATAGGCTTAATAAATCTAGAATTAGAGTGGAATTGCCTCTTGGTGTATCCCATAGATATGAAAGAAAACAATGTGTACAATGCCAAGACCATTAAGTAGATTCAAAATCAGTTGAATGACTATCCTGAGAGGATGCTTATTTAGATGTGTGTCCTCCCAGAAGGAGTTTATGGTATTAAATGCTAGGGAGGTGCTTTGCATCTTTTTGGAACAAGATAGGGAAGAAAGAGTTTAAGAGGGGAAAATAAGAAAAGGATGGAAGAGAGGAAATGAGGGCTAGTTAATAATTACAGGGCTCTGACCATAACTCAGTCTTGTTTTGCATTTTTATCAGCTTGGAAGATGGTATAGAAAACTTGCAGGGCCTCCCTGGTGGCGCAGGCGGTTGAGCACTGCACTGTGAAGCTGTCCGCAGCCTCCGCAGCACGGGTTCAATCCCCGCCGGCCGGCGAGAATCCCACATGGCACAGTAGACCTCTCCTGTGTCGCCTGCTACTCCCCTCAGCAGTGTATTTCACTCAGTCTGCCTGTACTGTTTCGTGTTCTGTCTCTGGTGAATCCTCTCACCCTCCCACGCATCTGGCCTGTACCCCGGTTCTTGTATAAATAAATAAGTCTTTAAAAAGAAAAAAAAAGAGGGCCTCCCCGGTGGTGCAGCTGTTGACTGCTGGGTTGCGAAGCTGCCCGATGAGAGTCCCACAAGGCCTGCAGACCTCTCCTACCGCCCTCTGCTCCCCTCAGCACTGTACTTGGGCATCTGCCTGTTTTGCTCTCTGCTCAGGCTCTGGTGAATTCTCTCACCCTCCCCACGCTTCTGACTGTACCCAGTGCTTGCATAAATAAATAAAAATAAATCTTTTTAAAAAAGAAAAAAAAAAACAACCTTGCAGATGATGCCAATCAGGAAGAGAATCAGAATGCCCCAGGTCCTAGCCAAGAATAACATAATGGGCTAAATATAACAATATTAAGTGTCACTGGGATGAATGCAAATTTTATTGGGGCCAAATAATCAATTGTGCAAGTTAAGATGAGAAAGACATGAATTAGTGGCAGCAATTACAAAATAGATAAAAATCCCAAAAGACTTGAATTGACTATAAACTGAATGGCAATGGGTCCAAATAATCCAACAGAATCTTAGACTAGAATGAGAAAACTGATAGTTTTTCTTTACTCTGAACTGCTCAGATCCCATCTGGAATTTTCTGAACAGTTCTGAGTTTCATATTTTAAGGAGGATGTAGACAAACTGGAATGCATCCAGAGAAATGTGTAGTTAATGAAAACCCTAATGTCTTTTTGGAAAAGAGACAATAGGAGGAACCTAAATGGTGACTTCAAATGCTCACAGGGCATTAGATTTAGGAGAGAGACAAATATGGGGCTGCTGTAAGAAGGAGCTTTCTAACAAAACTGTTGAAAATTAAAATAGGCCACTTTGAGAAAGAGTGATGTTCCCATCCACTGGAAGTGTGCTAGAGACAGAGGGCCACCACCATAGAATGAGGTAGAGGGATCTTCTTTGTATATAGAGGTTCACTTTATACATTCTTGGAGCAAGCACTGTGTGTCAGACACAGAATTACCTTCCATAAATGATCAAAATCACATTCTAACAAGACATGTGCAGTCCTATATATTGTATGTGAAAAGTAAGTGCAATAAAAGAGAGAAAGGGAGTTAGAGAGTTACTAACTCTGTTGCTCAGCAAAATCAATTGAGTCTGGCAATGCAGAGGGAGCGAGTTGTACCTTGGCATCCCACTGGGGGAGTTCCTAGATGTGTGGGGATGTTGAATACTGTGGTGGGAGATGAGACTATACAAGTAGGCTGGAGCTGGATGGTCAGGGACCTTGGGTGTTAAGAGGAACTCACTCTCCAGCAGGAGGAGGAGGGGAGAGAACTACTAGAAATGACTTAAAATAGACATTTCAGGCAATGATGATTCTGATGACAGATTGGACTCAGGGAACTGGTGGCAAGGAGGCTGGTTAGTCATTTTTATCTCTGAGAGCACAGAGTTCATAGATAATATTAAATGTGAACATTTTGGAGGTGAAAAAATGCTTTTAAACACACTAATAAGGAGGCAGTTCTACATTTATGGAGAATGGAGTTGTTTGTCTCTATCCATGAAAATGAACAAAAGCGATCTAGCTGTGAGATCCCCGGTAATAAAGACCAGATCCAGGACAGAATCAGAGCTGGCCAGGGATATTTCTAAAAAGAGAGACAATACAAATTTGCTAAACACCATCTATCAGCATTGGACAAAGAAGCCGGCTTGAGCTGAATGTAAATTCAAATGGAGAATTAGAGAGAAATTGAGGGATGGCTTCTCTCATTGGACCTCTCAAAGGCACTAACATCTAAGAAACAGAAAAGCTGTCCTTTATATCAGAAGCTGGCCTGGCCCTCACCACTTGATCAGGGGATTGTCCTGATGAATATAAACAGTTTCACAGGGCACTAACACCAGACAAGGCCACTCTGTTACCATGATGGAGCTAGACAAAATGAGACCTCCCCATAACGATGTCTGAATGAAAACAGAAATAAGAGCATTGTCCAAACCACAAAAATGACCAACCATTCCCCCTTCTGGTTAATAGGAGTGACTGCTGCTTCTTTGCCAATGACAACGATAGCCTTGCTTTGCTCGTCTCATCTAGACACGATGTGCTAAGATACTCAATCACAGGTTTTATCCACTTCCTGATAGCATCCAATGCAAGACAAGCCCCATTTCCTCGACTCTCTCCCAAATCACTGAACACAAATCCAAATGCTCTAACAAGTCTTTCTCACCCCTCTTATCCAGATGCCTCATGGTTCATTATGTTTCATGTTCACTTTCACTGCAGACCCATTTATTCCTGGTGGTCTTTGATTGGAGGACATTGACATTGACATAACACTACATAACTACGTGCAGTTATCAGGTAGAATATTATGTATCATTAGGGACAAGTGAGCTAATCTATATTCTGTTTCAAGTATAAGATCTGAACTGTCTACTGTGTCTACCTGATGCATTTCAATCACCAGCTCAAGAATCAGCAGCCTCTGTGAAGTTTCCTGGTGTCACTCCCATGAAATGATCTATCATCTAAGACCCTGTACACATGGTACTGACCTTTTTTGGGGAAAATACTTAGTGTTATAAATATTTTTAAGCATCCCTCCCCCCATAGATTACAAACTCATTGAGGGCAAGGACTATGCCTTATTCATTTTTGTGTCCTCAGTATCTAAGGCAGTAGCATCTAGAAAGGGTTCAATGGAAATTCATTAAATAAATTAATGAATGAAATGTTAGAGTTGGAAGAACTTAAACAATCACATAACCCAAAGTTTTCAAATTCAGATGTCCAGAGTGGCTCAGAAGATTATGGACAGAAAGGGGCCTATGGCTACCTCCACTGTACCTGCCTCATCAGTCCCAGTAAGTTCTTGCTAAGAGGAAAAGTGGGTCCAGTGTTGCCAGGATCTTCTGTGTGTTAAAGAAAAAACAAATAATCACAATTTTAAAGTTTTTAAAATATTATATGGCCTAACTTATATGTGAAGCACATTTAGTTTATAGGCTGTCAATTTGTGATTTCTGATCTTGGTGAGACATATATATCTCACCAAGATCAGAAATATATATATATATATATATATATATTATGTTAGGCCATATAATATTTTATCTATATATATTATCTATATATAATATTTATATATAATGATATATATAATATAATATATTATATATAATATAATATTTTATCTATATATAATATAGATATAGATATATAGATATATATATAGAGAGAGAGAGGTGGAGAGGGAGGAAAAGAGGGAGAGAGAGAGAAAGAAAGAGAGAGAATGGTTCAGAGAGATTAGGAACATGTTTAAAGTCACCCAGTCATCAGTGGCAGAACAGGCTCAAACCCAGATCTTAATCACAATCTGGGCCTCCCCGGTGCAGCGGTTGAGCGCTGGGTTGCGAAGCTGCCTGCAGCCTCTGCAGCACTGGTTCGATCCCTGGCCCCGGCGAGGGTCCCACATGGTGTGACAGGCCTCTTCTGCCGCCCGCTGCTCCCCTCAGCAGTGTACTTCAGTCCTTCTGCCTGTTCTGTTTCCCGCTCTGGCTCTGGTGAATTCTCTCACCCTCTCGCGCTTCTGATTGTACCCAGTGCTTGTATAAATAAATAAATCTTTTTTTTTTTTTAAAAAAAGAAGAATCACAATCCAATTAGTATCTACTATTCTCAGAGTAGTGTTTGGAACTTCAGATCTTCCAATCCTGTTCATACCAAAGCACAGGTGTGGTAGGTGGGAGAAGACATTAGTAAAACTCAATATAAATGGAATCTAGTCTTCACTGATGATTCCATATGCCAGGGAATATTTCTAAGCAAGTCCTAAGTATTTGCTTTCCTTCCCCAATTCTGTTTCCATATTACTAGCAAATTTAATTATTAAAAAAATTTAAATTTTAACCTCATATCAATGCTTATAATGATAACTGGCAGCCCCGACCCCATACTCACTTTCTCAGTCCTGCTTCCCAAAGGCAACTATTTCCAAATCTTAATGATATGCCCTGCCGAAAAGTCTTTTTTAATTCATGTTTCTCTAGTGTCAATCTGGAAAGCTCTAGGAAATTTCCTTGTAGCATTCCTTGATAATTTATTTTCTTTGTTACCTGCTTCTAGAATTCCCATTGGGTATTTTAATTTTCTTTTGTGTCTTCCATCTCTTTTTAAATCTATTTTCTTGGAGATTTCCTCAAACTTTATCACATAGCCCTTCTATTATGGCTTTTACTTTTGCATGAATACTTTTAAATATGCAGTGATTTTTCTCATCCTCTAAATGTTCTCTCTTTAATATCCTCCTGTTCTTGTCTCATTGCTTCAACATCATCTCTTATCTCTCGATAGTCCTAGTTTGTTTGTTTTAAGTTGCTTATGCTCTGGTCTGTTTCCTCTGAGTTCTTTTTTATTCTCTGTGTTTGTTTTAATCTCTGTTCATTCTACTAGCAGCTTTTCTTGATGTTTGATGGACTTTCTTTATAGTTGTCTAACTGTATTTAAAAGTGTGAGGCACTAAAACAAATAAATATGCAAATAAATGGATCAATGAATGAGCAAGCACAGCACTAAAATTCTGATGAGTGTTGTGAACTTTTTGACTGGTGGGCTTTATGGTACAAGTCAGGAGGTGACCCAGCTGTTGTACTTAGGGGATAGTCAGTGGTCATTATCTGAATTTTTTTGCGAGGAAAATCCTTTCATCAGATTCCCTCATGAAAAGTAAGAATTCTGGGGTCCTTCCTGATGGTGCAAGGGGTTAAGTCTCAGCACTATGAAGCTGTCTGCAGCCACTGCAGCATGAGTTTGATCCCTGGCCAGGGAGCTACCCACATGGTGCAGCAGACCTCTCTTGCCTCGCCCACTGCTCCCTTCAGCAGTGTATTTCAGTCAATCTGCCTGGTCTGCTCCCCACTCTGTCTCTGTTGAATCCTCTCATCCAATGCCCTCCCCATGCCTCTGGCCTATACCCCAGTTCTTGTATGCATAAATAAAATAAATCTTAAAAAAAAAAGGAAGAATTCTGAGTCCCAGTGTACTAAGAGCCAAATAGAAGAATAGGGGAAGAGAGTTGGTGAACTCGCTATTCAGTATATAGACTTTCTCTTCATTCGCCAGGTTTCTAACATTCTGCCTCATCACAACTAATGTACCCAAATTCTTTCTGGTTCAAAATCTCCAAAGGGAAAATATCTAACCTACTGGGGAGATGGAGTTTGGAGAGTTTCTTTTATCTTTAAAAGACTGATCCATGACTCCTGTGTACAGTTTCTCGACACTGCCACCTTTAGAAGTGCCCTCTAATACTTGCATCTCTAAAGTTTCTGTGGCATGAGTTGATTTGCTGATTGTTGGCTTCCCCACTGCAGATTCAAGTCTGCTTTGGGGGTCTGTGAAGTTAGCAACTCCTTGCACTTACGTATTCTAACCTTCCAAACTTGTTTGTGTGTCTCCCCTGTTGTCACTTCATCACTGCCTTTTTTGGTGAATGCGTTTATTATTTCTTTATCATCATTCTCAAGGCTCTTCAATCAAGAGCAGAGACAAATGCATATGTTTGATGCATCAGGTGTAGCTGGAAATTTCCCTAGGAAATTTAGGGACACTTACCATCTTGGGGAGGCAGGAACATGGTCAATGATCAACCTGGCTTATTCCCTATTCTTAACAAGCGGTCTTACTGATGTGTCCACAGACAATAAAATATCCTTTGGCTCCTCTTGCTTAACATTATTCCTGTAGCAATAAACCATTGTGACTATTCCAATTCTAAAGAAGTGATATTCTAATATATATCATATTTCCCACTTTTCTGAAAAGACTCTTATGTAATATTAGAATATTTTCTCATTTAAAATTCGTCTGATATCTTTTTAGTTCTGTGCCTATTAATATCTGTGCCTTACTAATCTGATCAATCATATTTATATGAACATAATGACACTTTGTAGTGAATATAGGGCAGTCCTATGACATTTTTTATGAAGCCAATGTTTGTTATTGTTCATAATGATGGGTGTCCATAATGATGGCTCATGATAAAGAAGTTCTGTTACTGACAGTTATGGCAATGGCAATAGGGATGGTGGCATGTTGTTAGAGATATGGAGGTGGTGACAGCCATCAGGATGACAAAGACAGCATTAATTGAGAGGGTTTTGTAAAATTGATCCAATTACCTTTATTTACTTTTTATTCTTATATATAATCTCCAGAATCTGGAATATGCTACCCACATAAAATCACGGCAATTCTACCTGCCCATTTGTGGCGCTATTCATGTCTGGGAGGTTCTTAGAGTCAGACGTTAGGAAGATCAGATCATCTACATGCCTTGGACCTCCCCAGTGGCGCAGCGGTTGAGTGCTGGGTTGCGAAGCTGCCCGCGGCCTCTGCAGCGCCCGTTCGATCCCTGGCTGCTCCCTGGCAACCGGAGGAGGGTCCCGCATGGCGCGCAGACCTCTCCTGCCGCCTGCTGCTCCCCTCAGCAGTGTACTGCAGTCCTTCTGCCTGCTCTGCTCCCTGCTCTGGCTCTGGTGAGTTCTCTCACCCTCCCGTGCTTCTGACTGTACCCAGTGCATGTATAAACAAAACAAACAAACATATAAATAAATAAAACATGCCTCTATTTAAAAAAAAAAAAGAAACAGATCATCTACATGCCTTGTTGGAGAGAGTTCACAGCTGGTGGTCTCTCTACCCTAAAGAAGGAACAGGTCTGACTCATGATTGAAAGTGTTAATTATACAACTACAACCATGTCCACCTATCAATTAATTCATATCTGTTCCTAGGCATGGTACTGAAGCAGGTGAATTTAGCATAAGGAGCAATGACTAGCCTGGGGCATTCTCACTGCACTTTTAATCTCAGTCATAGAATTTATTCACAGCATAATTCTTTGCTCTCTACATGGTTGTATTTTTCATTGAAAGAATGGAGCCTGGTCGATTCATCTCTTTCCCCAGCAATTTGCGCAGTGCTTGACACAGTTAATACATGTTTGTTGAATGAATGAATGAATGAATGAATGAATGAGTGAATTCATGGGGGTGGAGATAGGGATGAGGCTGGATCTGTAATAACTTGTAGGAAACAGGCAAATGTGTTCCTGGTACAGGAAAGTGTAGTTGGGGTAAATGACAGATCTTACTGGAATACAGTGATCAGTGGGTAAGCAGTAGAAGATAAGTTTGGACATGGAGGCTGGAGCAAGATTGAGGAAAGACTTGGAAATCAGTTCACAGAGTTTGGACCTTATCCTTTAGGAAAACGCAAGTTGTTGGCATATGGTGTAAAACAGGGATTTTAGGGCCTCCCTGGTGGCACAAGGGGATAAGATGCAACCTATGAAGCTCTCCGCAGCCTCTGCAGCACCAATTCGATCCCAGCTGGCCAGGGAGCAACCCACTTGGTGCAGCAGACCTCTCCTGTCTCACCCGCTGCTCCCCTCAGCAGTGTATTTCGTCATTCTGCCTGTTCTGCTCCCCACTCTGTCTCTAGTGAATCCTCTCACCATCCCGCTCCTCTGACTGTACCCCAGTTCTTGTATAAATAAATAAATCTTTAAAAAATAAAAGAATACATTTGACTGAAAATTAGAGTGATGTGAAGGGGACTTGGTAAATTAACATCTTAACTCAACATATTTGGGCTGAGGGACGAAAGCCCATGTCTCAGTGTCCCAGTGGTAGAGTTGCTGTGGCTTTGCACCCTTTGGCCTTTCCTTCTCCCTTAGAGACCAAGTCTACAAACCTCAAGGACCTTGAATTCCTTCAGGAAACTAAAAGCTGCCAGTGATCAAGGCATAGGTATTGGACATGGGAGGGTTACATCTCTTAGGGTCTCAGAAATCACCAGAATTTTCTTCTTAATGGATTTAATCAGATCTAATATTAGAAAATGATAATATTTCCAGCCCTAAACTTTACAAATCCATCCTTAACTGTGTAGAATAATAACAAGTATATCCTGGGAAGGAGTTGAGGGGAAGGGAAAAAAACAGTGGTTTTGATCTGAAAGAACTTGAGTGGTCATTTTTGTTCTATCTTGATCTTACAAACAATTTTACTGTGGAGCTTTAGTTCATGTGGGCAACAAAAGGATATATATTCTAGACCGTAACCATTCTGAAAAAGCTTGCAGTGGAGATACTATCATATTCATAATAAGCACAACCAAATACTTATAAAACATATTTAAGTAAGTATAATATTCCACAAAAATCCTCTGATTATTTTCTAAATGAACCCACAAAAAAAAATTGCAATACCTAACACTATGCCTTAAACCTAAATTTTAAGCAGATCCTGCATCCTCAATTTGATATGCTTTTATGTATACCTATTCACCCCAGTGACCAGAGGTGGGCTTAAATTTCAGCACTTAAGAGGTGCTTTGTGATCTCTTGGATGTGATAAATAAATAAGACCTATAATGTCCAAATTTAGCATGATGCTTGTTAAATGAGGAAGAGAATGAACCATTATCCTTTGTATTTGACGCTGACTTCCCTCCTGGTGATCAGTGGTCATGTGTGCAAGATAAAAGGAGATGTGAGTGACTGAACTTTCCATTCTGTCTATAATCTAAGGTCTGGGCTAATTTCTGATCATGTGCCTAAGGTACTTCTTTACCTCTTAGCTTAATAATAATTTCAGAACAATATTAATACTGCTGCTCCTGATGATGATGCCACCAATAATAATACAATAATAGACTTAATAACCAATATTCTTATTGCTCTTTTATCAAAACCTTGTGATATGTGAGGTGGGAATGGATATTATTGCCCCTATTTTCTGATCACTGGACACCAAGGTCATGTGTTTCCAAGAATATTTAAATTAAAGCTGAAAAGGACCTTATTTCATTCTTCTTAAATAGTAGTAAAATAATATCTTTGTATTGTCCAAATCCCATCTTAAACAGCTAATTGGATTTCTCCTATGCTTCCATCCCCAAGTGATACATTTCTATCCATGAAAAACCAAGCCAAAGACACAGATCCCATTTTCCTACTCGGGTTTTTTTTTTTTTTCATATGGATTTTTAATGGTGATTTTATTCCAAACCCTGCACAAACATAAATACTGCATTAAAGGAAGATGAATTTATTTTGACCTTTACGGAAAATGCACTGTGAAACAAAGCACTTAAGCATTTATAGCCTGTTAGACACTCACATTACCCACTTCCATGTAGATAAGAAAGTCCTTCCCAGCAAAAGTAATGTTCGCAAGTAGAGCAGTTTTACAGAGCACTTAACTGCAAAGCCAGATATCATGTTCTTCACTATGAGTCTGTTTTGGTCGGTTTTATGCATCCAAGATCTATAGAAATTAAAGGCGTATCTAAAATGTTACATTCAAGAAACATAGAAGATGACATTTTTATGGGTTTTAATGAAAATACAGGATATTTGCAACAAAACACCTGGGGAAAACCTTTATTACAAGGGAGATGAAGAGTTTGGGGGTTTTTGTTTGTTTGTTTGTTTGTCTTAAAACCATGTGTCCCACCTTCCTCCTGCAAAGAAATTGGTGGCATTGTTTGAGTAATTTCCAGTTAAAAGTGTGTTTTAATTCTACTTATAATTACTAACATACCCTGCCCCTTCAAAATAAAACATTCCCTTTACATGAACAGAAATGAGTATTTTTGTCCGTTTTATTTTTTGCTATCATCTTTTTCCTTTAGTCATAAGCCTCTGACTGCAGAGCTATTTCCTTCATCCAGATTCTTGTGTCAGAGAGTTGAGATGTTAAACCACAGCAACCATGAAACTTTAAAATCCCTGATGCATGATGAATGGGTGCTGGGCAAAGCAGCTTAAAATCTATGCTTTTGCTTCTCTTTAAACACTTTAAATTGACAGCGCCATAGATCAAACATTTTTACTGAGAGGAGAAGCTTTGGCAATTTAACTTAAACAAGTGCACAGTTACAATCATCTCAAGACCTCACCCCTCCACAATTACCCCTTCCACCTGGCGGATGGGGGGGTGGTGCGGGAGGTGGGGAGAGAGAGGGAGAGACACAGAGAGAGAAAGAGAGGGAGGGAAGGAGGGCGAGAGCAGTTACACTGCAGGGAAGCAGCTTGTAACCGAGCTGTCAGCACACCCGTGCACCTTCCCCCATTGACCACCACCACCACCCCCCAAGCCCCATTCCACGCATCCCACCCATACCCACACCCGGGAGTGAGGCAGGGCTTCTACTCAGGGCCGGGCCTCAGCGGAGCATGCGCTACGGTCGTCCCTGGCCCACCGCTACCGAAACCTGCCCCCACCCTCTCTCCTCTTCCCCCTACTCCTCTTGCTCCTCTCCCTCCCCACCCCCTCCTGGAGCCACGAAGTTGGCACGCTGCCCATTCAGGCGTTCAGCGTCAGCTCCTCAGGGATCAGCAGGCAAAGTCACAGTCTGCACAAACAGAGCTTTCAAATTCATAAAATTCATAGGATTTTTCACAAATGAATGAACACAATTTTCTACCAATTTCCTCATTATGCAAATATGCAAAATATCAAATTTAGGCCAATTAGGGTCCTCCACAGTCCCAAATTCACCCGTTTAAGCCATAATTGCAGAAACTATCAAATAATTACGGTCGCTAATTGGAAATATTTGTGACAGATACAACAAATTCTTGCACAAATTACATTTCATTCGAGGAACCACTGCGCGCCACTGAAATTTTATCGAAGTCTAATTTAACTTACATAATGAGTTGAATTGAGTACTTGTTATCAAATTTGAGCAATTCATAGCCCCGTAATGTGGAATGATCAAATAAATTAAAAGGGAATTTATTCAATATTTTGTTGTGATCCTTTTCTCGGAACCATTGCTATTTTGTAGGGAATTTTCTCCTCCCGCGGCCCGGGGCGGGTGCCTGGTGTCACACGAGCCCCGACAGTGCCCGCCGCGCGGCGGCGGCGAGTGACCGCGAGCGCGGAGACTGAGCCCTCGCACCGGGAGGGTCGCAGCCCGCGCGCGATCTGCAGCCTGGAGGAAGCCGGCCGGGCGCTGAGCTCTGCAAGCTCCTGGCCGTCGGAGGCCGGCTCGGCCCTTTTGTTTGGTTTCATTTAATTGGATCGAGGGGTTAACGAATACTTCCGGGTGAAGCGAGTTCTAGAAATGATCTGATTTCTGCAAGTGTAAATATCCTTGTGCACACACTTGCCCCGAAACTCATGCCACGCCTGCGCCCTACACACATGTACATGCACACGCACACTGATTCGACACACTGCACCCAGCACACACCCACACTATATACGCACATCACATGCCAGCTATCCACTTTATTCTAGGCGCAGAAGACATATACAGGTATACACACTCTCTTACACACTCTCCAAGCAGACAGCCTTATATACACACGCGCGCGCGCACGTGGGACCTCCGGGGCCACGCGCAGGCCTGAGCCTCGCACAATCCGGGTAGGTGTAAAACACAACCCTCCTGGGGTAGAGTAGGAGCACGCCTCCTTGGAGTAACTCTTTTGCCAACCAGCCTGCCAAAGATGGGTGTACTGCAAGGGTGGCGTGTGCACGGTATCCCACAGGCACTCGCGCACGCGCAAACACACACACACACACACACACACACACACAGAGAGGATGGGGGAGTCCTTGCCCGCACTTCCTGGCCTTTGTGTGATCTCGGGAGGGATAAAACCCGAAATAATTTAATGTTACTCTAATCGGGAGTCTCCCTGACACGCAGCCCCTCTGGGCGCATGCCCTGTTGGTGGCCACAAACAGAGCAAACGGAGGCACCGCGGGGATCACCCTCTCCCGAAGGTCATCCTTGCGGACAGGGCATTCGTTTTCCCTTTGCACAGTGGCGCACACACGTTCACCAAGACATTTTTTTCTCAACTGCCTTGTGCCCTCGTTGGCGGATTATAAATGTCTCCTTCTCCCTGTGATTTGTTTAATCCGTGGAAATGGTGCTGGTCCTATGTAAACAAGCCAAGTGCGGAATGAAGGCAGTCACCCATGCGTGGCCAGCCTGCCTATTTGTCAGAAAACCTTCATAAATACTGAGCCGGGGCTGGGCAAGGATGTGATGTCTCCATTTTTGCCAGGAAAGGGCACAAGGAAGACAAAGCGAGGCACGGCGGCGTGTAACCTTTAAGGGACAGATAGTCTGGAAGCCCAGAGGCAGGGAAACTCCAGGGCTAATTCAGCGGCAAGGGATGACTGATGCCCACCAGTCTGCTACAGGACTGGCTTCTGCTGGGCTGCAGGGAACAAGGTGGCCTGCCTCCGGGAGGAGAGAAGGCCCAAGCACTTTTATACATAGATAAAGCCAAGTTTCTCTTTATGACTGGGTCAGAGTTGCCCCTTTAAGGGCTAATCTCAGACATTTAATTCCCCACCCCCCTCCCATATCTCTAAAGGGACCATCCCTACTTTAAAATTTTCTGGATATTTTATTTCCATCTTTACTTGGTTCCACTCCAAGCAAAGTCTTAGTGTCCTCGGTGGGTGGCAAAGGGGCCGAGTTGCATACCCATCTTTTTATCAAAGTGCCCTGGGTCACCTCTCCAAACTCTGTTTGCCCACCCTGGACATGTGGCTCCCTGTTCCAAAATCCGTCCCCCCCTCCCCCTTTTTTAAAGAACAATGTGTATGTGGCTAATTACACACTCCTAACAAAAGCAGTAATTACAGTCTGTAATTATCATGGTCCTTATTTAGAAAAAATGTGAGAAAATGTTGAGTATTAAAACATGAAAGCAGCTATTAATCAAACCTTTACACCTTCTTTAACTCAGGCGTAATGGTGGGTATTATCATAAATCTACTCTGATAGTAACACAAGAATAATGAGTTCAGTAATGATAGCGATGATGATCATAATGATTTTAACCAACAAAGAATGGTGTAGATTTATTGCTAATAATGTGGTACAGGAACCTCTTTCATTAAAATCACCAATGTGTGTTCTCCTCGCTGTGGTAACCTGCATTTGTGGCTGTGTGTGTGTGTGTGTGTGTGTGTGTGTGTGTCTTGCTATCTTCCTCTGTAGCTAAAGATTAAAGTAGATTGCTTACTGGGCATGGCCTCTTCTCAGAAAGTCTCTTTCTGGCCTCAGAATTCTTATTACTCCTCATAGAAGAAATCTAGAATGTCCAGTACCAACTCCAAAGAGAGGACAGGTTGGTTGGAGGTAGATGGGCCTCCTCCAGCCTACCTAGCTCCTCATCTGCATCCTCTCCAGAGAAGGTCACTGTTAGGGAACTGAGGCCTTGCAGGGGCAGAGTGTCCAGGTCACAGTCTCAGCGAAAGAGCCTGGTTGGTTTGGAGTTTTGATTGACATAACAGACAGGAGGGAGAGGAGAAGAGGTGGAAATTGTACTCCTTGAGACTCAGGCAGCTTTAAAACTTGCCTTCCTTTCCAGAGTGAAGCAAAGCCTTCTGTGTAGCCTGGGGTTTGGACTGTAGGGGCCACAGATATAGCATAGAGAACCTTAACCTTTTAGCAGAGGTAATACCTCAGGGACTAGCCAGGTGGAAAATACAATAAATAGAGGGAATGTTCAGGTCACCTGACTGTGTCCTTGTTTTTTAATGAAATTAACTTGGCATTTGTCCTTTGCAAATGCTCTAAAAATTCTCAGTGGAGATCCACGTTTTAATATAAACTATAGTATTAAACATGTTGAAAAGAAAAAACACCTCATTTTTTTCTTATGTCACTCTACTTTGATGAATGGAAAACTTCAGGTGTTCAAATTCCAAAACCTGATTTTGTCCCGTAATTTTCGGTCTCCAGTTAATTCTCCAGAGAAACCACAATCCTTATGAAGGTTTATGAAACCAGAGGTTCTGAAAGCGTTAACACCCAGAGACCAGTGAGAAAACTTAACTGTCCTCCCTGAAGTCCCTGCCCAGGAAAAAAGTGCAGTTATACTCAAAATCTGTGCACATACCTAATGGTTTCCATATACTAGTCTGATTATATTTTCCTAATGCCAGCCTTCCCAATTAGCTGTCAAATTTCCGGTAGTTACGGAGTACAGTATGCAGTGGTGACATATCCAGAACTTATACATAATAAATACATCTGTAATATTGTAACTTTCACTGCCAGTTATGAGATCAGCGTGGGGGCCAATTAACTACAGGGGCTTTTTTTAAACCAAGGGACTATAAACACACTGGTTTTAAATGTCCTAATTAGTAACTTGCTCATTAATTAACTTTCTGATTAATTGTGTAGCAATCTAATTTGTAGATGAGCCACTTAAAGAGTGATACCTTGTAATTCTTCCTTCTGTCTTTAAAATTTCCCCGTAAAATGTGATTTTGTATACAGCTGGCCTCTTAGTTGTGGAAATTCTCTGCTTAGAAGATGCTCTGTATTTGGACTAAGACTAAATTTCATTTAATCCTTCTCTATCTGGACTGGACAGGTTGGTTGAAGGGGGAGTTGGGAAGGTGGTTGGGACAATTCTTCAAACAACGCAAAGAAATGAATAATTGTCAAAATTAATCTATAGACTTGCACCTGAAAATATTTCCCCTTTCTTGCAAAAAAGAGAGCAAACATTTATACATGATTCTTATCACAACCAATTCTCATATCCAAAACCATTTCAAGGGAAAATAAATAATTTCTAAAGAAAACTTATTGTGGCCTCCACACCCCTATCATGGCCCAACCCAGGGGATAATTTAATGTGGTGGACAAAGGGCTAATGGCAGATTTCAATAAAGGCTGGCCTAGCACTGGAACATCCTGGGGCTGTTCTATTAGCATCAGAAAGGGCTTGGGGTCCTGCTTCCACCAGAGCTATTGTTGCCGGGTGTGTCGCCAGTCCTATCCTGCAGAAAGCCTTTAGCCCTGATGGCAGATGATTCTCTAAGTGAATAGAGATGAAGGCAGGGATATTAAGTGACTCTATAAAACATCCCGGACACAATTGTGTGATTGATGGAGGACAAAGTGGGAACAGCAGGACACAGGATCCTGGGAGAAGCAGCCTTGTCAATGCGAGAAACCCATCTCTGGAAACAGCTTCTCCTGGAGGAGTTTGCAGTCTATTTGTATGAGTAATCAGCTGGGCCCCCTCTCTGTCAGCCCTGTTTACTCACTGATTTTCTCAACAAGACAACCATTGACACTGGATGGATGGGGCTAATCTGGCGCAGAACTGGCGGCTTCGCAGAGGCTACAGGTCGAAAATAGAGCGCGGTGCCAGCTTCACCTCGCCTAATCTAGCGGCTAATATTTATTAGAGCCAATTTATACCGCTGCTCTCTCAAAGAGCAAGGAAGGCCCGGGTGCAATTAATAACATGGGCAATAACCACAGACAAACAAATAAATAAGGGTTTGTGAACTGTTTGGTTGGTTTTAAGGGAGGATGTGTGAGGAAAGTGTTGGTTTTGCCTCCTGGAGCTGGGAGAAGAGGAAGTAAGTGTAGCCATGAAGGCCCTGAAGAGGGGCTTTCTCCTTGGCCCCCTCATCTAATCTCAGAGCAACAGTGCGATTGCAAAATGGCTTTCGAACCTGCACAAATGCATGTGATTCCACTTGCAGGTAACAATCTATACAAAGATACCTGCCCTCGCAGACTGAAGTGCGTGCGCACACTCCTGTTGTAAATATCCAGTTTATGCGCACCCGCACCCCAGGCAGAGGGAAACACAGATCGCACGACTCGCTTTGTACTCAGCAGCCAAGCCATGCAGCCACCCAGAAGAGTGGCTCTTTGGGAACTAGGAACTGAAGAAGTGGGGGACAGGAGAGACTGCAGATGAGGTACTAGGCATAGGAGCTCCAAGATTTTAGGGGCTTCAGATCCTCCCTCTAAAATCGATAGCCTAGTACCTGAAGCCTATTGTTAGAGGTGCTACCAGTTGCTAAGCTTGCTGTTGTTGGATGCTTAACACGATTTTGTCGGACCAAACTGGAGGGAAACAAAGACAAAGTGTATGTGCGCTCCAGGGCGCGTCGTGGGTCTGCAGCCTGGGTGGGTATCAAGTCGCGGAGAGACGCAAGATGCTCTGGGCTGGTAGGAAGCGGCATTGTTCTTAACTGGGCGCGGTTGCAGCGGGGGGCTGCTGCACAAGCGTTGACCTCGCTACCGCCAAGGCCTGCAGACCGCAGGCTGCTAAGAAGGGAGCCCTTTGCCCTCGCGCCCTCGTCTCCCCACTCACCCTCCCCGACCCCCTCCGGGCCAGCGGGCGCCCGCTCCTTGCTAATTGCTCGTCTCCCTTCATGCACACATCTTCACTAATTTTACATTTCTCATTCTGTGGGTAGCTGGAAAGCGGCTCAGGGAATACGGTTCCTTCTCTTA
Organism: Talpa occidentalis; assembly: GCF_014898055.3. Classification (NCBI taxonomy): domain Eukaryota; kingdom Metazoa; phylum Chordata; class Mammalia; order Eulipotyphla; family Talpidae; genus Talpa; species Talpa occidentalis. The sequence goes on along the minus strand of NW_023604972.1, from coordinate 92,629,018 downwards.
GCTACCGCATGAATACAGTGAGTGGTGGCCGTCCAGGCCTCCCTGGTCGGGGGGTTTGGTAAATTAGCAGCTTGGCTGTATAATCAGGCATTCGCCATTGAGGCCACAGTGTTGTATCCTTAACCAGGTGAGATTTCATCATTTAATGGGTTGGGAGGTGTGACCAAGCTGCTAAGTTAGCAATTAAACTTCACAAATATCATTCGATTGCATTTTTTTTTTAAAGCCAAGAGTCAGGTTACCCCAGGCATTAAAGGAAAAACAAACTCTTTCCAAAATGTACACACTAAGGGAAATGCTTTCTTTCATGAAACACGTGGAATAACATCGTTTGGTCCTTGAATATAATATTTAAATTCTGTTATCTTTTAAAAATGCAGAGCTTGCAGTTATGGTTCTAGGTGTGTAATAGTCTTTCTGACCATACAGTACCTTCAAAGGCAGGGAAGGACTATGTGTAAAATATATCATATTAGAGAATATCTAATTTAGGACAGGAAAAGCTGGGAAATAATAGATTTGTCCCTTTGGGCCCATTGTTTAGATTTATTATTGTATTATGAGGTGGAATCAAAGAGAAAAGGGCAAACACTCAGGTAAAAGGTTATTTCAAGCCTGTAACACAACAGAAAAGAGTCAGCCCCCCTGATGCCTGTGGAGCCTGAAGTCCTGCACCTGCACCTGATCTTTAAGGTGTAGCTATATTAGTTTGGGCTGGTTACTGAAATTCTGCAGAAATTAGGAGAGCCTAGATTTTCATCCCAAAAACAAGTAAGCTCACCCTTAATGGTGAACATTCCTTATGCCTGTAGGTATGTGGTATCTATAAATAGACAGTGCAAAACCTAGTAGATTTTTCTGAGTGTTAAATGCCTGAATGGAAACATAACAGAAAATATTATTAGCTTTATCTAACGACACTAGGGACGCAGGTTAAAGTATTTTTCATTTAATTTGATAGTGAATAAAGCACTTAAAGCACTTGATGATTTATTGATCAAATAGAAATCAGGCGCCAGGCAACAGCTCCTTATTTAATCTTCATTCACAGGATTAAAAGCCAAGTGAACTTTTTTTTCACCATTTGCTCAATAAGCTTTATATTATATAAAGAATAAAAGAAAGCCATTCTTCTGACCTATAAATCTCTCCTTTGGCTGATATGAATGACTACAGGGCACGTGAACCTCCACTGAACTGTAAACACTGTTTTAATGGACAGTAATGGCCCTATGATTTTTAGCTATTGTTCCAAAATGACTACCATGTTTATTGCCGTCATTAAAAATGAATTAAAGAGTTATGAAACTCCTCAATAATGAGAACTCCGACCGTTTATAAGCGGTGGTTCACTTCTCGCCTGCGCGCTCCTGGGTTGTGCTCTTCCGGCTGGCACAGCCTGCGGGACAGCTACCCCCGGGCCACGGTCTGGGGCGGGGCGGGCGGGAGCGGAGAGAGCCTTTCTCTTGGAGAGGCAGGTGAGGGCCAAGAGCACTCAGAGGAGGAGAGGCAGGAGGAGGAGACCCGGTAGGGGAGGCAAGTCCCAGCATCCTGCCAGCTCGGATGCTCCCCGCAAGGAGGCGCGCGGGTGGGTGGAGGCTGGAGTCGGGGGAGGGGACAGGGCAGGATGTGTCTGCGTGGTCTGGTGTGGAGCTGGGTCAGGAGCCTGGCGCACTAGAGCAGGGGTTCGAGTGGAGGTGAAGTGGGAGGGGGCAGGCGGATGGTGGGGAAAATGGGCCTGAGAATGTGCGGTGGGGGCAGCGAGAGGCGTCCACGCGGAGGTAGCCGGGCCCGGGAAAGCTCCTTGGGACAGGCCGGGGGCTGGTGTCCACCACTCCTGTCCCTATTGCACACCCCTCCAGCTGCGCAGCAGACACTGGGGCGCCAACATCTGCTTGCTCTGGTCCTGGCGCTGCTGGGGGCCTCGTAGGAAAATGGCTCAGCGAAGTTGCTCTCAGCCTGTGCACTGTTCTCCGAGGGGTCCCTGGCTGGAGCCTGCACGTTTCTCTTTGCATTAGCAAAGCCCAAAGTCATCCAGTTTGCGCTAATCACCACAATTAGTCCTGAATTATCACCGGACTCTGACAGACGTTCCTTGTAACTCTCTTTTATTTCCAACAGCCCTAATCAGCCGCTCTCATTACAAACGCTGATTAAACTGCAAATTATCCAGCAGCGGCCCTGTTCCCGTCTACCAGCAGCTCGTTCAATATCAATTAAGGCCGAGCGGCAAAGCCTGCAGCCTCCGAGAGCTTCCAACTGCCTGATAGTGGCACTTATTAGTTTGGAAAACTAGGAAAATACTAATAATCAACAACCAAGGGGAAAGAGGAGGCAACCAAACAAAAGGAAGGCAGGAACGCAGCCCGAGAAAGGAGCGAGCGCCCTGCGGCCCTGCCCTCCCGCCCCCAACGGGACGGGCCCCAGGTGCGATCCCGGCCCAGAACCAGGAGGGGGAAAAGCAGATGCGAAAGGGTCCAGTTCGCTGGGAGAGCGAACTGGTTCCCAGAACCAGCGAAATGGTGCGGGACGGCCAAATATATTCGCTAAGGTATTAGCTTAGGCTCGCTGGAGATATTTTTGCAAATGCATTGTGTTTGGGGCATTTAAAGCAAACCAACTTTTAGAACTGCCTTCGTCAAATCGTTCTGAAATCCGTTTCCAATACCTATTTCATTTGATGCTTAAAAACATTGACCTCGTCCAGTAAATAAAATGGGAGCTGATGACAGTTGATTTTATTTACCTATTCTGTCAAATTAGATTTCCACGGCCAGAGAGCTGCTCACATAGGCTGTAAAAAATAGTGTGTCGCCCCACCCCTGTGGCGGCCTGGGGAGGAGGTGTGTAAAGACAAAAGCTGCCTTTCACTCTGCCCCTCTACCTCTGCCTCTTTTTCCCTGGGAAAGGTGTCTTCTGGAGGGAGAAACTTGCCCTACCCCACCAAGGAAACCTGAATTTTCCAGGGGATTCAAGTGCAATGAAAAAGCAGCTGAAGAAAGGCCCTACTAGGTTTTAAGGTGGCTGGGACCCTTTAGGCTACTAACCCTTCTGGCCACCTCTATTTCCTAGGCAGGGGCAAGCTGACTTGGAATTTGATGGAACTGTCCCCCATCTCCAAGAATTAAAAAATGAGGACCATAATTCGCTGAGACTGGAGAAACAAATATTCGTTTGTATCAAAGATTAGACAGGAATCTAATCATGTGTTTGAAGATTTCTATAGCATTAATAATGTGTATTTGTTTTACCAAAAACTGTTTATTCCATGATACGCCTGATCTCTGAGACTTCAGATAAGGAGTGCATTATCACAGACTGCTTTATAGAACTAAAGCCACCAGACTTAGGCTTTTCAAAAGAAATCCAAGCTTTAATTTTTTTTTACCCCTTTCCTAAACTGGTAGCAATCTAGTTATAATTGCAACTTCTTAGACTTCAAAGACAAGATAAAGGTTTCCTGCTCCTGCAGAACTGGTTTGCTTTCTTCTCTTTGGAGTGGAAACATCATGGCTGATCTGCTTTCCTTTCTGCATTGACTACCAGGAAGCTCAGAGCTAAATCCCATGCTTAGTATGATACCTACCTTTGTAGTATATTACTTCCTCTCATCCCTTAACCCTATATTTCTCCTACTTTTAAATTTTTTTTTATTTTTTTAAGATACATTTATTCATGCATATAAGAGCTGGAGTACAGGCTAGAGGTGGGGGGGGGTGAAGGAAGTGGTGGTGGTGGTGAGAGGATTCACCAGAGACAGAGTGGGGAACAGAACAGGTGGACTGAGCAAAGTACACTGCTGAGGGGAGCAGGGGCAAGTCAGGAGAGGTCTGATACACCATGTGGGTTGCTCCATGGCCAGCTGCAGAACTTGTTCTGCAGAGGTTGGGGGCAGCTTCATAGGTTGCATCTTAACCCCTTGCGCCACCATGGAGGCCCCTCTCCCTCTCCTACTTTTTTATTGGAAATAAGCAGCATGTAAACTAACTTCTGAGTATTTATTACTCTATCTTTACACCATTAGCCCTACTTTGGAAAATACAGTACTCTTGTACTTGAACATTCTTTGGACTCCTAGGAAAAAATCTTTGTAAAATTTGCCTCATTTGTTGAATTCTATTTCTGATAGTCATTTGCCTTCCAAATTATAGGAGAAATTCCTTTAAAGAATATTTCTATTCTTTCTCATTGATGCTGGTAGTACTTTCTCTTCCCTCTACTGTTTAGGATCACTACTCTAAGCAAGGACTTCATCAACTTATGCCCAGATTTCAGAAGTAGGATCCTAAGCAAGTACCCCAAACAGTGACTTCAAAAGCTCCTTGTGCAATCTCCCAAAACAATTCTGTTCTACTATGGCTCAAATAGCATATAAATAGCATATTTTTCTCTGAATTTTTTACATGTTTTGTTTACATCTCCTGAAACTTTAGAATTTCTGTTCTGAAGACAGTTTTTCATTTGTAATTATGTACTTTTAAATAACCTCAAACTTTTCTTATTTAAAATATATAATAGGGCCTCCCCTGGTGGTGCAGCGGTTGAGCGCTGGGCTGCGAGGCTGTCAGCAGCGCCACCGGTTCGTTCCCCGGCTGCGGCAAGGGTCCCACAAAAAAATAAAAATAAAAATATAGTGTAAAGGACTTGTGATGTGCCAGACGCTTGTTGACTCTATGATTCTCACTTGATCCCTAAACAACCTTATGATGGAGATACTATTTTTATTGCCACTATTCATACATGAACATATAAAGTAACAGCTCTAAGTTTCATTGATAGTGGAATGGCTGCCACGTGAATCAGAGACCAACGACAGATTCTGCCTTCCTTGAGTATTTGGCCACTCTAATCTTTGAGGAAGGAACCATGTTATATTTTCTCTTTCACAAAGTAGAAATTCAGGGAAAACACGTGGAATGCCTGATTTTCCCATACACACAAATACACTTGGAAAAACCAGGACTTTTATAATGAGGTTTCTTACTCCAAAATCCCTAGATTATCCATCTTTTCACTAAAAACAGGAACATTTCTTTCTTCGATTTAATCTACCCTCATCTGATTGTCACTAGTTGCTATTGACATATTCCTAATAAGGAAATGTGGTCCTGGGGAGTGCCCTTCTGGGGGACAATACCCTAATAACCATATGACAAGGCATCTCTCCAGCTGGCTTGGGTAAAACCATTTGAAGCCCACTCCCTCAACAGTTTGGAATTTGGCATTCTTACATCTCATGTGAGAACTGTTGAAAAGGCGAGCTTAGAGAAGCCAGTTAATGACAGCTTTTAAAATTAGGCACGTGTGCTTGAGTTTGTAAATTTTCTGTAAAAGCTGAAAATATTTCCTCAGTCAACTTAGCAATATTCGTTGGAGGAGAGTTTCCAGTGTCCTGAAACACAGATGAAAGTCCTAATCTTGATGAGCTAGGCCTTATTTTGGATATTTTTAAATTTAATTTTATGTCCCGTCATGAAAACCTTGAAAAATTACTTCCCGTCATGACATTTTAAAAATTGCCTTTTATCCCTGAAACTGGAGTATAAAGATGCTTTTAGCAATAAAATATAGTACAGGGTAGAGCCCATGTTTAAAAATACTGCTGACAAAGACACACTTGAAAAAAACTAACGCTACTGCCACTGGCAGGTTGAACCTCCTTGTCCGAACCTTTGGTGTAGACATCTAAGAGGCCATTTCTACTTACATGGAACAGTTAGAGGTTATTGTAACCATCTTAGCAATAGACAGGAGCTCAGCTGGAACTGATATGTGTGATCACTGATTGATTACCTGTCTGCCTGATAGTGTGTAGTTGAGTGAACTCATTTCCTTTACAGGACAGAAAGATTCTCAAAGTAGAAAGTGCAGGTCCTTAAATTACATGAAAATTAATGTTAAGACTATCGTGATGAATCTCTGTGCATATATATGCACATATTAGGGGTACTGGAATAACCTGACTTTAAAACTCATAGCGATAGCACTCTATATTTACAACATAGAGAAAAAGATGTCATTATTAGCATTACAAAAAAAGAATATTTTTTTCTTGCAAAGAATTAGCCTCAAGTTTCTGCATCCTGCCTTTCATTTGACATTTGCTTTGATCTACAACCATTCTCTTTAAACACAACTTTCTAGGGACTCAACTACTGCACAAAACTAAGTGGTTGTCTTGGGATTCTGTTGCTTGATATCTTATTCAAGAGTAAGGATTATTCATCTTCCTTCCCCAATAACTTTAAAGAGTAACTCTAAATAATAATAACTGTTCCATAGGTATCTTGGAACCTATGGACAACCATGAGCTTGTCCACCCAAAGTCACTCACCCAAGCAGGCACTTTGTTGGTGATTTCATGTGCCTCTAGGGGTCCTAGTCCTCAATATGGTAGCATCCAGTTACTGCCATTAGCTGAAGTTAACGGTAAAGTGGTAATGTTATTTTGAAGCTAGCTGTGAGTTCTGTAGTTGTTTCTTTGCTAGGTTCATTAATGAAGGTCTGACCTGCTAAGTGATGGCAGTTGCATTTTTTTTGTGTGTGGCTTTTGTTTGTTTGTTTTTATGTCTCTTGAGAACATGATAAGGCTTAGACCCAAAATACTATGTGCCAGGCTACCCTGAGCACTTCTCTTTGTTGTCTGAGTTCAATTGGTGGTTCCACTTCTGTAGTGTTTGTCTAGTCAATGTATTGGTCTTTCTAACTCAATTCAGTGACTAGAAGCACAGCTCTCATACCTGCCTTCATTTAACTCTGCCTTGGGGGAAGGACTATAGCCGGTGACACAATGTCCTAGATCTTCACTTATGTCAGCATTTTGCCCAAAACCACTCCCTGTCAGTGATTTTTTTTTTTAAAGATTTATTTCTTTAGGACCTCCTGGTGGCACAGGCGGTTGAGAGCAGTGCCGTGAAGCTGTCCGTAGCCTCCACAGTGTGGGTTCAATCCTGGCCTGCCAGGGAGATACCCACATGGTGCGGCAGACCTCTCCTGTCTTACCTGCTGCTCCCCTCAGCAATGTATTTCAGTCAGTCTGCCTGTTCTGTTCCCTACTCTGTCTCTGGTGAATCCTCTCACCCTTCCACACCTCTGGCCTGTACCCCAGTTCTTGTGTAAATAAATAAATCTTTAAAAAAGTATTTATTTATGCATACAAGAGCTGGGGGTGTAGGCCAGACGTGTGGGGGGTGTGTGTGAGACAATTCACCAGAGACAGAGTAGGGAGCAAAACAGGCAGATTGACTGAAATACACTGCTAAGGGGAACAGCAGGTGAGACAGAAGAGATTTGCTGCGCCATGTGTGTCACCTCCCTGGTCCAGGATCAAACTCATGCTGCAGTAGCTGCGGATTGCTCATAGTGCTGATGCTTAATCCCTTGGGCCACCAGGGAGGCCCCCCTGTCAGTGATTTTAAGTGACTCTAGATGCCCAAATCCTCAATATGGTAAGTTACTACCATAAACTGGTATTCTTAAGAGAGCACTTATATTTTATGAGTCATGGATTCCTTTGAAGATCTTATCTCTTCTCAGAGAGATTTTCATGGAAAATTTGGCATACAACTTCGAGTCACAGATCCCTGCCCCTACCCTAACCCCTACCCCAAGGAAACTATGAACTCCAGGTTCAAAATCCCTTCTTTAAAAATAGTCCTCTTTAGTCCATTCTTGCTCTGAATCATGCCATTAAATTTCTTGTTCACTAACCACTAACAACAAAAAAGTAACTGAGGAAAAAGCAAGTTTTTTTTTTTTTTCAAATCCCTATAAAAAGCCATGATTAACAATGAAATCAGTTTCTTTCTTTTAGTCGCCACTGCACATTTACACGATGTTCTACCCTGGAGTTGTTTCTGGATGTCCACCTTTAGACAGAAACAACCACATTCATGCAAATGCACACAAACAGCCCATATGCTAAAACTTTTAAAATGTTTAAACATTGAACAAAAGAAAATCTTAGATTTTACTCTCTTTTGCTTTTATTTCTCCTTTCCCATCTCTGGCAAATTGCTCACAAATACCAGTTTGTGATTATGTTACCAAATACCATTGACAATAACTCACCAAAATGATGTAGTCTCTACAACCAAACTAACCTAATCAATCAAGCTATCTGTTTCAGATGGAGACCCCAAATAATGCAAATCTATGTATAAGAACGCATAAACTTTAGGACTTCTAAAGGAAAAATGTTCATTTCCTTTGTGAACTAAGCAAAACTCAAAATAGTCCTTCTTAAAATGCCAGATCAAATGTATTTTCAGATATTCTTCAATATGTAGCAAAATGGACTTTTATGGGACTACTTATGGCACACTGACTATGAATTGATGTCTTGTTATAACCACAGATTATAGAACTATTATTAGCATGAAACTACCATATGTGATCAATTTTGGGTTTTAATTGCAGTAATATTAGTTTATAACACTGCATATTATTCAGAGGTATAGGATCATATCTATGTATCAGTTTTGATTTTTGCAGCTTTTATTTTTTTGAGGTCACATTGCTTCACAACGCTGTTTGTGTATTAGAAGTATAGGATCTCCCCCTTCAGGTAATGTTACCACACCACGCCCACCCCAAAACACCTATGGTCTACATGCATGCAGTCCATTGTGCTCCCGCTCCTCTGTGTTGTCATCCCTTCCCCCTCCTCCTCTGTAAGCCTCAGTTCTAGAGTTCACTTTCTAGGCTTGTTGTTAGTTTTGTTTTATTTGACCCTTTGGTTTCTCTATATTCCACATATAAATAACACCATCTGATACTGTCTTTCTCCTTCTTAATTTTTTTTTTTTCTTTTATAGAGGCATGTTTTATTTATTTATTTGTTTGTTTGTTCGTTTGTTTTTTTTTTGTTTGTACATGCACTGGGTACAGTCAGAAGCGCGGGAGGGTGAGAGAATTCACCAGAGCCAGAGCGGGGAGCAGAGCAGGCAGAAGGACTGAAGTACACTGCTGAGGGGAGCAGCGGGTGGCAGGAGAGGTCTGCGCGCCATGTGGGACCCTCCTCCGGTGGCCGGGGAGCAGCCGGGGATCGAACCGGCGCCGCAGAGGCAGCGGGCAGCCTCGCAACCCAGCGCTCAACCGCTGCGCCACCGGGGAGGCCCCTGTCTTTCTCCTTCTGATTTAGTTCATGTAGCATAATCCACTGTAGCTCCAACCAGGTTGTTGCAAATGACAAGTTTGTCTATTTTTATAGCAGAGTAGTATTCCTTTGCATATGTACCACATCTTCCTGATCCATTGGTCTATATTTGGACACTTAGGTTGTTTCTATAGCTTGGCTATTATAGATGTGTGCTGCTTATTAATTTGGGATTCAATCTCCATCTCGAATGCCTTTTCCACAGTACTCAGAACAGAGGAACTTTGTTCCACCCTGTGGAAAGTAGCAACTTGAATGGCATTTGCTCTGCATAGGGCATCACAGCATCCAATCAGAATATCTGAGGAACAGTGCTACCAACTGCATCCCTATCCTCAATAGGCTCTTCAATGGCATCCTGAATATGGCAGGAAAGTACCAACTTCATGTTCTATGTCTACCTTTTCTAGGACCCAAATCTCAAACCAGAGTATTTGGCTCAATGGCTTTGATCAATTTCCTGGCTTTGTTTGATTTTGGATGGACCTATAAAGAAAAATGTACTTTTATTCGCAAGGAGTCTGAGCATCTTAAGAAGTTTAAGAATTAAAAATACAATGAGACCCAGGCCTCCCCGGTGGTGCAGCAGGTTGAGTGAAGCACTGTGAAGCTGTCCACAGCCTCTGCAGCATAGGTTTGATTCCCAGCCAGCCAGGGAGATACCCACATGGTGCAGCGGACCTCTCCTGTCTCACCCATTGCTCCCCTCAGCAGTGTTTCAGTCCATCTGCCTGTTCTGCTCCCCGCGCTGTCTTTGGTGAATCCTCTCATTCTCCCACGCCTCTGGCCTGTACCCCAGTTCTTGTATAAAAAATAAATCTTGGGCCTCCCCTGATGGCGCAGTGGTTGAGCGCTGGGCTGCGAAGCTGCCCGCAGCCTCTGCAGTGCCAGTTCGATCGGCCGCCAGCAAGGGTCCCAGATGGCGCGCAGACCTCTCCTGCCCCCCACTGCTCCCCTCAGCAGTGTACTTTGGTCCTTCTGCCTGTTCTGCTCCCCGCTCTGGCTCTGGTGAATCCTCTCACCCTCCTGCACTTCTGACTGTACCCAGTGCTTGTATAAATAAATAAATAAATAAATCTTTAAAAAAAAAAATAGGGTAGTAGCAAATAAATTTCATTTTTTAAAAATAAATAAATAAATCTTAAAAAAAAGATATAATGAGACCCTACAAAAACAATGAATTCCAGAGGACTATTGGAAGAAGGGATCAGAGAGTCCTGCTGAGAATAGAGACAACTGGCCAAGTAAAACAACAAAAAAAAGAAAATTAAGATGGCAACAACCAATATTTTATTGCATATATTTTTATAACTATATTTATCTTATAATTTATTTTTATTTTCATGAAACTATACCCTTGACTGTTTTCCAAGCTTGAATAATTCCTTATTAACAATAAAGAGGTAAATAGTATAAGAATGCTTCCTGTGTAATAAATGTTTTTTAATAAATTCTCCTTCTACCCCTCATCTCCTATCCATTTCCAATTCCAGCAGCAAGCAGAGGCAATTTAAATTTCTCAGATGTTAACATAAAACAGAATTAAGTGGATCCAAAATAGTTGAAAGTAACAAATAAGTTTGATTATCAGTGAATTAACTTTGGACAAATTACTCTTCTTACTCCAAACCAAGTCCTTGCTGTTAACTAGTTTTATTTATTTATTTATTTATTAATATTCCTTTTTTTTTTTAAAGAGGCATGTATTTTATTCATTTATTTATTTGTTTGTTTGTTTGTTTTGTTTATACATGCACTGGGTACAGTCAGAAGCACGGGAGGGTGAGAGAACTCACCAGAGCCAGAGTGGGGAACAGAGCAGGCAGAAGGACCGAAGTACACTGCTGAGGGGAGCAATGGGGGGCAGGAGAGGTCTGCGTGCCATGTGGGACCCTCCTCCGGTGGCTGCTGGCGCCGTAGAGGCCACAGGCAGCTTCACAACCCAGTGCTCAACCGCTGCGCCACTGGGGAGGCCCCTGTTAACTAGTTTTAAATTTAGATTTGTTAATGGGGTTTCTGTCTTATTCCTAAGTTCTATGTGCTACCTCATTCTTCAGGTCTGGTGAATAGATTTCTCTCTTGTTCATTGAATCTATATTCTGCCTTCATGCCAGTGCAGTTTCCAGGACCAAGTTCTATGACTAGAGTCCTATTGTTCATTCAGAAAATTTTGTCAAGCATTTATTATGTACCAGGAACTAATACTAGGGATATAGTAATAAACCAGAAAAATAAAGCTTATATTTGCTTTTTGATGGTTGTGTTTGGTAGAAGATAGATAACTAAAAATTAGACCAAGAAATAAGATCATTTCAGATGCTGAAAGAACATTAAGTGGGTCAACTTGGCAGAGAGATAGAATGGATTATTTTAGATCTAGTTCTCAAGAAGTGGTGTTTGACTAAGTGACATTGAAACCATGATCTAGCTAATAAGCAACCAACCTGGTAAATATTGGGGAAGAAGAACATTCTGGGTAACTGGAATAGTTAGTGCAAAGCCCTCAGTCAGGACTGTTCTTGGTATGTTCTCAGAACAAAAAGAAAGTTGCAACTGATATTAATGAGAAATCAGGGATTGACAGGAGTTGACAGAGGTAACTGAATAGAGAGTAAACAGAAGTCAGATCATGGAGGGCTTGTAGACCATCATAAAGGATCTGGCATTGTTCTACTAAATGCAATAAAAATCTACTGAAAGGCTTTAACATGCAAGTTACGTGATTGAATTTGTTTTTAAAGGATCAGGTTGGCTGCAGGGTAAGGGTTCTGAGGGGAGATGAGTTACAGGTAATCAAGAATGGGATAAGGGAGATTAGCTAGGAAACTTGCAGATGTGCTAGAGAGATGATGGTGTCTTAATGAGGTGCTTGTGAAGACAGGGAAGTGGATGCATTTAGGATATGTTTTGTAGTGAAAATAGCAGGATTGCTGGAGGATTAGGTGTGGGAGAGGAGGGAAAAGAGGAAGCAGGTTGTTCCCAAGGTCTTGATCTTGAGCCCCTAAATAGATAGGATATATGAAATGAGGAAAGGCAGATTTTATTGGAGAGAAGAGTATGCATTTTCTCTGAGATACTGTTGAATTTTCAGGTAGTTACTTCTAATCAACTCTCCTTCCATGGTGGTATAGGGTAAGGTAAAAGTAACAGGCTTTTCTGCCCTCCCGCCATTAGGATAGATGATGGAACCCTGCAGTCCCGAATGCATGCCTGATGGCGGGCACCTGGAGTAGGGTGTGGGCATATGTAGATGGGATTCACCTGGGCTAAGACTGGGCTTTTAAGGGCGGTGTCACGGGGATGCCAGCAGAAGCCCAGAGAAGGAGAAGCAGAAGCAGAACCACAAGAGAAGCAGAGAGAAGGCCAGAGAGCCCGATAGACTGAAGACTTGCTGGGGGCTGGGAGGCCTGCCAGCCTCCTGGCCCCCCAGCACCCATGCCTGCCATATGCCTGGTAAATGCCAATAAAAGCCTGCAAAAGCCACTGAGGGCTCTAGGACTCTGACTCCTCCCTTACCCCCGTCTGCTAGGATCATAGAAAACCTGCCCTGTGGCTCTGTCCTGTTTCTGCAGGTGACCGCCTACTTCCATGCAACTTCAGACAGTATCTGGTTTCAACTTCCTAGTTCCTTTGCTGTGCCCTTTTTGTGTATGTTACACAGCTTTCCCTCATCCTTCTATGATGTCATCCATAGTCTGTTTGTTGCCATGACTGTTGGGCATTGTTTTCTCTGTGCCCCAGCCATGGTGTGGGTTATATGTCTCTCCCCAGTGCCAACCTAGTCTCAGTAGAGGAATCTAAGAGCAGGTTTCTGGCCTCTGATCTCTTTCCTTTCTTGCCCTGTGCATACTGTTCCACTTCTCTAGGGCTTGACCCCCTTGTTTATAAAACAAATTTGTTTTACAAAGTGGAATCACTGTACCAGAAACATCAACATCGTTGGGAATTTGTGAGAAATGCAAAATCTCAAGTTCCCCTCTACCCCTCATACCCATTGAATCATAACCTCTGTGGAGTGGGACCCAACAATCTGTTTTGTTGGTTTTTTAAAAAAGATTTATTTATGCATATAAGAGCTGGGGTACAGGCTAGAGATTCGGGGGGTGAGAGGATTCACCAGAGACAGAGTGGGGAACAGAACAGGCAGACTGACTGAAATACACTGCTGAGGGGAGCAGCGGGCAAGACAGGAGAGGTCTGCTATGCCATGTGTGTTTCTCTCTGGCTGGCCGGGGATCGAACTCGTGCTGCAGAGGCTGCGGATTGCTTCATAGTGCGGTGTTTAACCCCTTGCACCACCAGGGAGGCCCACAACAATCTGTTTTAATAAGCCATGCAGGAGAAACTCAAAATTCCAAAATTTTTAGTTACTGAACTGGATGTTCTTTAAACTCCCTTCTAGTGCTAACATTCTGAATCTACACCCTCTAATTTGATATGTATGATTTAAGTGTTTTAAAATTTCCATAGCTATATCTCAAAGTTATACACAGTTCAGACAAGTGAAAGAGCAAATCCTGAAACAAAATAATTTTTCTATATTTATGTAGTTTCTCCAAATATTTATTTAAATTCATCAGCTTCTCCACATAATACTTTTAAAGAAACTTTAATAAAAAATCGCTCTTAGATTTATCACAGTGGAGTTGTACATCATTTTAGTGAATGGTTGAAAACTGCTGAACAGGTATAATAATGCCTTTGGGATTAAATAATTATAGCAGAATTACATCTTCATAATGACAGCAAGGGGAGGCAGCATCTCACTAATCTATCACAGTTGATTTTAGAAGGGCTATAAGGATTGGAGCTAGGCTGGACTGTTATTTACCACCTATTGTTTGGGATGCTATATTTGTAAGCTGTCTGCAAAATTGCAATTATTAATCTGTAACCATATGCAAATTTCCAAGAGCTGTAATTGGTATAATGAGTTATAATGCAGTTTTTTAAAAATTTGTATCTGTGTGATGCTAAAATAACAAATTGTTTCCACCAGTTCAGTTTTCAACAAAAACAAAAGCAAACAACACCCAATTCAATTAAAGTCATTTGTTTGCTGTCAACATGACAAAATTAAAAGTTATTTAACTTAATGTCTTTTGCTCCTACTAGCTCCAGAGGCAATGGGAAACAAGAAAATAATTTAAAAAGACAAAAAGATTCATCACATTCTCAAAGCTCAGGAAAGCAAACCAAACCAAACAACACAAAGCCCATGGGTTCTAAAATAGTCCATGAGAGAATCTAAGTTTGATATGTTGTTGTTTTAATAATGGGGGTTCCTTTTATGAAAGATGTTTTAAAGATTGTAAATACATTTAGCTTAACTTAGAAGTTCACTAAATGCCTGTAATTTTCTGCATGGGTAAGGATGAAAGAAAAAACAGACAAGGAAAGTGCATTTAAAATATGTGTGCAAAGAGGTAAATTTTAGTAAACAAACATGTTTGCATTTTCCAATTTTAGGCCCCTGTGTTCTTCTTGAATACAAAACCAGATCCTGCCTTTCTAAACCATGAATCTGACACCTGAGAAGTCAGCTATAATGTAGAGCTCAGGTGTCTTTATAGTTCTTTATTTTTGTCTTTAGTATAATCAGCTCAACCATTTAATTGCATCAATTTCTAAAAGAAATGTAGCAAGATTGTAAGTGTGTGTTTTAGTTGACACTTAAACTGAAAGAAAATGAAATACTCACAAATGCTATATAATAAAAGCCAAGGGGTTTTCACAGTTAATTGAACCATCTGAGTAAAATGAAGTTTACCTGTGTTTTATGTCTGCCACTGATGAGAAAACGAGAGATTGGTGTGATGTACCCATTGGCTTGTGAATCTAAAGGTGTGCGGAGAGTATCACAAATCACCTTGATGTTCCTGAGAAGGAGATTTTACCTCTGAAGCTCAAATTAATAAAAAAAGATATTTAGCTAGATAGTTCTTGATTGCCTATGCATCTGTGTATTCTGACACATAGCAGCCCCTTCATTTCAGGGCTGGAATAACTTACACTCATGAAATCAGCTCAGGATTCATTGTCTCTAGATTAGTATATGTAAAACATCTCAGTTGGAGGCAGTAAAGAGTCAAAACAAATCACACTACACCTGGTTTGAAGATCTGTTCTCATTTGTAAAGGTTATATGAATTTGATATAAGAATACCAGATCATATTTCCCTGAGCACAAAATTTGTTTATGGAGTATCCAGAAAATAGGCAAAGATACAGTTAGATGTATTCATCTCCTGCTATGAACACATCTGAGGTTAGCCTCATTCCTTCCTACTGAACTCGGAAGCTTTTCCTCTTATCTGAAAAGTGGGAATGGATGAGGGTTTGCTGGGGCTGGTCAGGTGATGAGCAACAGGAATAAGAAGATTGAACTAAAAGCACAACCAGACCCCTCAGATCCACTTCTAATAGAATATGTTCAGTTAAAGAACAGACTGATGAGGACTCAAAGGAACAAATAAATAGACTAAACCTCAATGTCTACTGTCAGACACAACACCCTGCCTTTGTCTCAATAAGGAAAACTGAAAGGGGAGCTCAGTCATGTTGGAAGGGCCAAAATTGAAAAAAATAAATAAATAAATAAAACCCCAACAATTCTAGTGACGAGAGACAGGAATAATTTTTGACTTCTCCAACTTTGCAGAACTGGTTGGGGCAGAGCCAGAGAAGTGATCTTTCTTCTGCACCATCATTCCCTACCTACTGGTCAATGTTTCTCAGAAAACTTAGTTCCATAAACAGTTAGTTAAACAGGTATACATAACAGAGAGCTGCAGTCAAATTAGTGTAGGAAGCAGATGGTTCGATTCTTTCATTTAAACAATGTCAAACAAGTTTCTTGGGAGCAAGATTCCTGAATCCATTTGCTCTTGTTGATGGTGAATAGGGCAGGGTGACTTACAGGTTGGGATTTGGTGTCCCAGACATGCTTGATGACAGAATTCTTTTCTGTTTGGAGAAGCAGGGAGGTTCTTGTGGATCTAGAGATTCACAGACCCCTCTTTGGCCCAAACCAATCTATACCAGTTGCTGGTCTTGTAATGATTGTTCATTTGCTAGACGACTCTGGATAAAACCAATTTGTTCACAGTATAGTGGGGCATTCACAGGTGAGTCTGGCACTCAGACCTATAGGATGCATATTTGCCAAATGAGGCAGTTGGTCAGTTTCAATTAGTGAGACAGGGAAGTATGACTCCAAGCACTGGTGACTGAAACAGAGCCTCCTGGAGGCCAGGAAGGTCACATATGGCACACAAAACTTTCCATACATACACACTCCCTAGGGGAGAACCACTAACTTACAGAGCCATCCCAGCTTCACTATTATTCACCTAGTAACACTATATACACTGATGTCGTTTGAACCAGAAAGTCTACTTATGGGATTTTTTTCTGATAAACTTACTGTTTTGGGCAACAAGCACAGGGCAGGCTCTCTATCGACTGGGCAGATGGGTTAAGGAGTCCAGAGCCTTCAGTGATTTTTCAGGCTTTAATGATCTTTCGATGCTAATTGTGGGTTTGTTATAGGGCAGGGACAGGGGGAACCTGGAACCTTCCCTTTTCCTGGGGACCACCCTGTTACAGGTTGTTGTGGGGCAAGCCTGCAGGCTGGCAAAGGGATTGATGATGGATCCTTGTGGTCCTGAATGAATGCCTGATGGTGGGCCCCTGGAGTACGGTGTGGGCATATGTAGACGGGATTCACCTGTGCTGAGAGACTGGGCTTATAAGGGCGGCATCATGGGGATGCCAGCAAAAGCAGAACCACGAGAGGAGCAGAGAACAAGGCCACCAGAGAATGCCGGAGAGCCCAGAAAGAGTGATGACTTGCTGGGGGCTGGGAGGCTGCCAGGCCTCTGCACCCCTGCCTGCTGTGTACCTGGTAAATCACAATAAAAGCCTGCAAAAGCCACCAAGGACTCACTCCTCCTTTACTCCATCTTCTGGGATCATAGAGAACCTGCACTGTACCCATTCCTGCCACTACAAACTACCTCTAGATATATGATTGTAGGGTAAAGAAAATATCAGGCTTTTCTGCCCTTCCGCCATCAGGATAGATGATGGATCCTTGTCCTGAATGCATGCCTGATGGCGGGCACCTGAAATAGGGTGTGGGCATAGGTAGATGGGATTCAGCTGAGCTAAGACTGTGCTTTTAAGGGCGGCGTCACGGAGACGCCAGGAGCAGCAGCAGCAGCAGCAGCAGCAGCAGCAGCAGCAGCAGCAGCAGCAGCAGCAGCAGAAGCCGCAGCAGAAGCCGAAAGAGAAGCCGAGAAGCAGCAGAAAGAACGCCAGAGAGCCCAGATAGAGTGAAGACTTGCTGGGGGCTGGGAGGCCTGCCAGCCTGCCAGCCCCCCAGCCAGCACCCCTGCCTGCCATATGCCTGGTGAACCCCAATAAAAGACCTGCAAAAACCCACTAAGGACTCTGACTCCTCCTTTACCCGGTCTGCATGGGATGAGAAAACCTGCACTGTGGCCAGTCCGGCCTCTACAATGATGAAATGAAAAAGTGAAGAGTGGATATTGGGCATTGGGATAAAACAAATATATATCATTGATGTAAGAAAATATATATATACATAAGCATATATATATATATAGAGAGAGAGAGGGAGAGAGAGAGAGAGAGAGAGAGCATATGCTTGTTTCTATACAGAATGTCTCTGGAAGGATTCTCAAGAAGCTTAACAGGCTTGCACCTTGTTTTGCAACCATCCCAGACTGGGTAGGCTCACCAATCATTCTAGTGATTTGAAGGAGAATTTTGGGGCCCTTGGCATTATTTTCACAGGTTTTAATGGTAAGTGGGGGTATCCAGCCAGGAGGGAGACAGCACCATGAGCCCCTGCGAATTTCTATATGCCCTTTTCTCTGGGCTTTCTCCGGTGATCTCTCATGGTCTTCTCTCGTGGCTGTTTGGTCATAGCCATCTCTGAGTACCACTGCCCTTAGATCCCTTACCTCTAGGCTCAGGTATGGACACGTGCACATGCACACACACGCATGCTCAAATATCCATAGTCAGGCACACGAGCCTCACACTCATGCACCCTCATCGTTAACAAGAGAAAAGCCGCAGGTGATAGCCACAGAGGCCAAAGGCGTTGGCCAAAGCCTCACCAACTTCATTTACCCTATACACTGGCTGTCTCATGTGCAAAGGTGCCAAAGACTTATTTCACATTGTGTATCCCATGTACTGTTTGAATTTTGTACCATATTTGAGATAGTTACTCCCAATTCCCTTCCTCCACTGTATTTATGCCAATTTCATAGGACTAGATGGTGTCTTTCTCTTCGGTTTGAATCTAATTGACCTTCTGAAATGTTTTGGCAGAAGTATCCTTTTGGTAGACCCACCTTTAGTCCTTAGGGGGACAGGCAGCTTCTGCTTTGTCCCTAAGAGAAGCCAGCTACTGTATAAGAAAACCAGTCACTCTAGGAATACCCTCCTGCGAGGAAGCCAGGCTAGCTATATGGAGAAAGAGATGCCTGTGGAGACTATATGGAGAAAGAGATGCCTATGGAGACTATATGGAGAAAGGGAGATGCCTCCAGTGACCACCAAGTTGTTCCAGCCATCTCTGTGGAAATACCTAGTGGGAGAGTGAAACTCTTTGATCTTCCAGCCCCGGCAGATACCATATTGAGTTGAAGAACCACCCGGCAAAACCTGTCCCAGATTGTGGAAGTGTCGTTGTTTTAAATTAGAAACATGGGGGATAACTTATTAAACAGATTTAGATTAAAAAATAATTGCTTATTAAATAAAAATGCATAAATTCATTTAAAAGTATTTTTCTATATAACTTTGTGTAAATGCAGGATTTGAGAGCATTTTAATGACCGGAGAAGAAAGAGAGTAATGTGATTAAAGTGAAGGACCGGGGGTTGTCATCCAGGAGGGAAAGGAGTGAAACATGGGGCTGGAGGTGTAGAAGCAAATCTTGCCTCCTTCACAAAATACTCTGGGCCTGGCATCTATCAGGCAACACACCCCATCATCTCTGAATTTCTCTCTCTCTCATACACACACACACACACACACACACACACACACCACTTAATTATTCCTGTAATTGTGGGGAGAGGAGGGATATTAAGCAGGTTAATTGCTACCATCACTAAACCAGAGTCTAAGACTATGAATCCAGTATGTGTTCAGAGTTACACCACTGGACATCCTTGTGGCCTGATAATACAACAGAGAACGAAATAAGACAAAAGGATCTAAGCAGCATAATCCCAATATTTAAAATAATAGACAGGAGGAAGGAGAAATTAGTTTGATTTTAATGAAAAGAATGAATTCTAAAATATTTTAAAGGGCTGCAATTATTACTTTTTAGTGTGGTACATTTTACAAAGCTATAAATGGGTATCTAATAAGTTAAATGAGGTAAGTTAATGAAAGAATTAAGATTCACAAGAGGCCTATGTTATATAATTATGTATCATAAAACAGAAAGTCCTTTAACATGTTGGAATTAATTGGATGACCCAGAAATTGAAGGTACATTGAAGTTACAATTTGAAAAAACAACTAATTTCAGATTAATGCTTTGTACATAGTAGGCATTCAATGAAAGTTTGGTAATATTAAATGAATCAACCAGTAGGTTTCATCAGCAACCTCTTGATGGAGGATTATATCCACTTCCTATTTTGAGTGATAACTGTACCCTCCCCCTTTCAGAAGCATATCACGAGGCAAGTGAGAAGGTGACCTTGAACACATTCTCTTTTATTTAAAAAAAAAGCAAATCATTTAAAAACATTAGTAATATAACTATCAATAGTAACAAATTACTTGCTGAATAGTGCAGTTAAGAACAGCTAATTTAAGACTTTTTCTTCAGAAAATTCCAATTAAAGTGTGAATAGGTTAACTGCAAAGGATTAATATGGAAAAGAATAGAAACAACCAGATTAACAGATCACTTTCCAGGTTCATCCGGAAGACCTGATAGTGGTAGGAGGGTGTTCATAACTAGTGTGGGGTGGGCACATTGAAATATAGGGGCCAAACCAAAGGTCAGTATCATCTCCTCAGACTGTTTTGGGACAGACACCCTGCGATGGGTTATAAGCCCAGCTATGAACAGCTATCCTCAGCTGTAATATTAATTGGAATCTATCCAAAACATTACCTCAGGTAAGATCTGCTTCCTTAGTTCTTTTCATTCAGTGGGGACTCAAGTGAATTTCTAAGACCATAACATATCTTAGTATCAAGATCAATACTGAATTAGCAGACATGGCTAAGGATAACTGGGGGGAAATAATTAACAAAATTAAGGAGGATTTGCACCACTGGGAACCATAAAAGTTATTTTATGGGTCCATGTAAATGTAATAAAATCTCTGTCTGAGCCACAATTTAATTTCACATCAAAAAGGTCCCCACAGATAGTCTGTAAGATTATTTTACT
This sequence comes from Talpa occidentalis, assembly GCF_014898055.3. Classification (NCBI taxonomy): domain Eukaryota; kingdom Metazoa; phylum Chordata; class Mammalia; order Eulipotyphla; family Talpidae; genus Talpa; species Talpa occidentalis. The sequence continues at coordinate 92,608,400 of NW_023604972.1, read as the reverse complement.
AAAATTGAATGTGTCTATGCCTTCCTATTCTGAGTAAGAAAAAGCTTACTCTACCAAGAAAGTTATGTTTCACACAGAGGACAGGAATAAGGCCCTTCTGATCTTAAGCACTGTCTAATGGCATCCTCTCAAAGTAGGTAACATAATTAATTTTTATTAATAATAGCACTCCATAATTTGGAGAGGCAGAATTTAATATATCAAAAGGATGATTCCAAGAATAATGCATACTTTTTTCAAATTAAAAATATCAACTATTAACAATGGTAGAATTTATTATAAAGAGACAATGTCTGCTATACGGGCATTTTTTCTTATTCCCTAGCTTTTCAACAGCTCTGTTGACACATCATTCATATAATCTACCATTCACCCATTTAAAGCATACAAATCAATGGTCTTTCTGAATATTTCAGAGTTATGCAACCATTACCACAATAAAGTTTAGCACATTTTCATCACCCCAAAAATAAACCCCATACCCATTAGTGGTTACTCCTCTTTCTGTTCCCCCCACTATGTCCTGCATAAGGTTATTCTAAGTATTAAATAAGATAATGTATACAGAGTGCTTAGCACATGTAGTGCTTGTTTAATGTTAGGTAATATTATTACTTCAATTTTCCTATAAGAACTGTTTGTTATTTTTCATATTATTCATATTCAGAAAAGAAAAACCCTTTTGAAAAATAGTGACTCTAAGTTCCATAAAAGCAAGAACAATAATCTTTCCTGACCTTTTCTCTCTCTCCACATGACTAGCCCAATGCATTGGTGCACAGATGTATTTAAAATTTGCTAGACGCTGAATAATGTGATGGTTAAAAACAGAGATGTATAGATGCAGTAGCAGAGAGTCTTCCCATTTTGTATACAGAGATTGTTGGAAACTGTGGAGTGTGGTTATGAGTAATACACAAAATGAATATTTACCCACAAAGATCCTAAATACTATCATGCAACCCAGGACATACTTAAATGGTTTGCCTTTGCTGAACACATTCCTATAGCATCCCTTTTCTCCTTAAAAATTCTAAAACAGGGCCTCCCGGGTGGTGCAGCCGTTGAGCACTAGGTTGCAAAGCTGCCCACAGCCTCTGCAGCGCTGGTTTGATCCCCGGCTGCTCCCCGGCCACTGGAGGAGGGTCCCACATGGCACGCAGACCTCTCCTGCCGCCCCGCTGCTCCCCTCAGCAGTGTTCTTCGGTCCTTCTGCCTGCTCTGCTCCCCACTCTGGCTCTGGTGAATTCTCTCGCCCTCCCGCGCTTCTGACTGTACCCAGTGCTTGTATAAATAAATAAATAAATCTTTAAAAAAAAATTCTAAAACATTTTGTCTTAGAAGTGCCATGATCTGTGAGGGGCGCAAGGATTTTGTGCCTGAATATACAGATGCATAAGGATCTGAAATTCTAATTACTAATTTATTTTGAAATCAAGGAAGAATCATAAGTAAAATGTAAATTGTATCTTAACAAACATTTACTCTTATATTTCCAAGTCAGATCATACGCTCATTCCCTACATGCACAAGTGTTTTGCACAGAAAAGTTCTGTCACCTGGCCACAACCCAACTCTAACCAGACACCTTATTGATCAAAGGAAATTCTCTGTGTGGCGTGTTACACAAATAACTCTCAGGACTAGAAAAATAATTTGGCTTGCATGTCCTGCTGCTGAGAGTCAGTGAGTTTCCTTTCCATTTATGAAGGGCTGAATATTTCATCAAATAATGATTTCTTTAAAAGCAAACCTAGCATAATTTACTGAGTCATATTGGTATTTTTCAGAATTTGGAATTATGAGTCAAGCACCTGTAAATAGATGCTTATGTGATGGCTCCAGTACAATTTGACTTGAATTAAAAGCTGCAATTCTTAATTTGAAAATAAAGACAATTTCATGCAATTTATTCAAATTGAGTATTGTGACATTTAAAGTAATTCCTGAAGAAATCAATGTACCCACTAGAGTTCTAATTTATGCAACTAGAGGCCCTAGAAGCTAGTTCTCCATTCAGCATAACTATCCTTCAGACTCACTCTTCAGACCCCAGAGAGCTACTCTTGACCTGGATGGGGCACACATCTTATGAGTGCAGAAGAAAGATCATGTGAGGAAGTGACCTATGGGGTACCCTCAGATATAGGCAGGGTCCCTCTCTTTTCCATCAAACTTCTGCCCTCTAGGTATGCAATATGGAGTCTGCAGCTTTCTGAACCTTTGTGCAATGAATATGGAATAATCTGGACCAGGAGAGTAAGCACAAGTTCAGTTAGGCTTTTACTCTTCTTCCTACTTTTATCTGCCCTTGTGGTATACACACCTGAGTGATTGTGCCCTGACAACTTGGCTTTTCATTATAGAAACTCCCTTTTTTATCCACAACACTGCCTGGTCATCATCAAGTTTTAAGATCATGGCCTTTATAACCCAATCCATCTCAGCCAGTTTGAAAAATGGAATTAGGACCAGGAATCAAACTACGACACTGAAATCCATGCATTATGATCTAATTTGACTGAGTAGGAGAAAGAAGCATGAAGAAAAAATCAGAAGTAAGATTCTAGTTCTAGCTTTGTTACCAATTAGCTGTGACCTTTAGCAAATCAACTTAATATCTCTGTGATTAAGTTCCATTTTCAAAGGGGAGTAAAGAAACCTTCTTTAACTGTTGTGATAACCACCTGAGATTGAATAAATGAAAATTCCCTAAACATTTTTTTAAAGCATTGAAAATGTCACCTTTTTTTTTTTTCTTTTAATATTTGAGAGCTTTATTAAATAGCTTGGTTTTTAAATTTCTTCTTTGGGCTATTAAGCCACTTGGTCTGAGTTGATTGTCTTCCAAGAGGGGATGTGTGGAGATGAGTTCCCACTGTAGAATCCAGTTTTTTTTTTCTTTTTTCTCTTTTATAATTAATTTTTTAAATTTTTTACATCATTGTTCATTTTTAAACAATATTTGCTTCCCCACCCCCTCAGGTGTAGTCCCCATAGAGTGTCCTTCACCAATGCACCCGTGCACCATCACCTTAGTCCCCTGTGCTCCTCTCTCCCTCTCTTTGATCCCTCTCCCTCCTCCTCCCCTGCAGGATGTCTCTGATTTATAATTGTCTGTTTTTGCTTTGTTGTGTTTTGTGTTGTTATTACTTTTTTTTACAAAGGTGTCTTATTTGATTCCCCTATATTCCTGCTGTAAGTGAAACCATCCGATATTTTTCTCTTTCCTTCTGGCTTAGAAAATGTCAGCTTTTAAAAATATCATCTACTTATAAAGTGATTTAAAAAGTTATAAAATAAATAAAAGATTGAAATAAGACACTGATACTATGATACTACCTTAGAAAATATTAGGCATCGTTTTTATTGTTCCATCAAATTTGACAGGAGAGGAAAACCTAGATGATAGCAAGGCCTGCTTGCTATTCAGACTCTCAGGGGGAAAAAAGCACACACACAAGATGTATAAATAAACATTGACCTGAGATAATGAGCTGAAAAAAGTAGTTGAGCTTTCAAGAAATTAAGCAAAGGGGTCAAGCTTGATCATGAGATTTCTTGGGTGGCCTGAATTGAGGTAACATGAGTCTTGGGCTCAGAAGATCTGTACTTGAAGGCATTTCTGCCACTACCTGTGGCAGCTCATATGCCTACCCAGAATGGTCAGGTGTCTGCTCACACTTACAGTACCATGACATTTTAAACCCAATGTCTGGGTTCTGGGCTTTGAAATTTTTGCTGTGTCAGCACTGGAACAACCTCGCCTTAACTATTCTTGAGCTGTAGAAGTAAGGCGTTTTTAATGTATGTCCACTCATGGGCTTTCTAAGGACTAACCTCTTTCAGAGACCATGAAACATCTCCAAATTGGCTAGATACCATTTATGGCAAAGAATTTTAACTATGTCTAAAATCCAGACCTATGCCTATATGTTTGATGGCCTGAAGATTTCCCAGTGGATGTCAAGTAGTGAGTAGAGATGCTGCTGAAAAAAAAATCACCACATATATACACAATGGAATATTATTCAACAATAAAAAAAGATAAACTCATGCCTTTTGCAGCAATGTGGATGGAGCTGGAAGGGAATATGTTCAATGAAATAAGCCAGAAAGAAAAATATCAGATGGTTTCACTTATAGGAAGAATGTAGGGGAGCCAAATAAGGGATCAGGGGAAAAAATATAATAAATTACAAAACAAAATTCACAGGAAACTGTAAATCAGAGACATTCTGCAGGAAAGGGAGAGGGATCAAAACAGGGGAGGGAATAGCACAAGGGACTATGGTGATGGGTGAATTGGTGGTGGGAATTTTATGGGGACTACACCTGAGAGGATAAATCATGCTTTGTACAAAAAGGAAGAATGATGTATATATATATATAAAATGAAATAAATCACCATAGTAAATAAATAGTCTGGAAGAGGATCATGGTGCAGCAGACACTGCAGGACTGTCTTCCACACTCCCCACCCCAGCTTTTCTTGGATGGTCTAGGGTGTTCCAGAAGGAGAGCAAGATTCAGAAATTATAACATCATGCAGAGTAGTTTTCTGCTCTAAAAATCCTTTGTGCTTTGCTTATTTATCTTTCTCTCCCTAAATCATTGGCTATCGATCTTTTTACTGTCTCCATAGCTTTGCCTTTTTTTAGACTATAGTTGGAAATATATAATATGTAGTCTTTTTAGATTGGCTTCTTTCACTTGGTAATATGCCCATAAGTTTCCTTCATGTCTTCATGACTTGATAACTCATTTTTTGATAGCTTAATTATTTTAATGCCAAATAATAATCCATTATATGGGTGTGCCACAGTTTATTTACCCATTCATTTACTGAAAAATCTGTTGGTTGCTTCCAATGATCTTACAAGCATCCAGATCCCTGTATTAAATACCTTGATGCTTAAAACACCTAGAGAAGTTTTCACTTACTGCATTTTATCCTGACACACTTAAAGGAAATGTTGCCTACTAAGATAAATACTGTTCGCATGGAGTAGAAGTGCCCAGTTGGACAATACGTTGACCTGACCATTGTTTTTTAATTTATGTCTTCGTCATGTCAGTTGGACTTCTCAAACATTTTTACTTGTTGTTCCTTGTAGGAGTGAAGAAATTATGATCACTGAGTAATCTAAAAAGTGAATTGGTGGTCTAAAGTTCGGACTTCACCATGTAGGAACCAACAGAACTGAGCTCCACCTGCCCTGCTGCCCTTGTTCTTATATTAATAGATCATCTCTCAGTTCCAAGAACACACTGGGCTTTTTCTCACCCCAGTGTCATTCCACTTGTGTCTGGGATACGCTTCCTACATCTTACACTTATCTGAACCTTTTGATCCTTCAAGTTTTGGCTAAAATGCCACCTACTATGTCATGTAAGTTCTCAGCTATTCTTTTCTAGGACAGCTCCCTTTTTTTTTTTTTTTTTTTTGCAGTTATGCTTGATTCAGACCATAAGAATGACAAACTTTACTCCATATCTAACAAAATCTTTACCATATCTGAACCAATAAATGTGAGAGGCAATGTAGAAGGATAGCTGGATAGTGGTTCTGCTGGTATTTCTTGCAGTTTCTCATGCCGTTGCCAAGGGAAGGTGCCTGGCACATTCAAAATGGCTTCATTTACTTCTCTGGCATTTTGGCAGTGGTGGTTGGGAAGCTAGATCCAGCTGGGATGGCTAATCTTTTATCTCCCATTTAGTTTCAGATCTCTCCCTGTCCTCATGGTCTCTCCCCATGTTGCCCCATGTGGTTTCTCCAACAGAATAACTAAATTTCTCATTAGGTGGACTAGGGCTCCCAAGAGGACAAAAGCAACAACTGCCAGGACTTCTTAAAACACATTACTGGAATTGGCAAAGCTTTACTTCCTGCACATTGTTTGACTAAAGCAAGACTAAAAGTATAAAAAGATTAAAACATTAAAGATTAAATCTGACAAGAGCCAGCCCAGATACCATGTGGAAGGGGACTGTATGAGGGTGGGAAAGCCAGGAGGCTTGGTGTGTTGGGTCCATCTTAGCAGACTAGCTACTACAGTGCTTAAATATTGTCAGTCAATGGACTTTGCCAACATCCGTGGAGCTGGCTAATGAGTAATAATGATGATCATTCATGATGGTAATAATGAAGATGAATGAGGAGAATTCTATCTGCTGTTTTAATCTATTTTTCTCCTTAGGAATTGAGATAGTTCATAGGAAGCAATAGGAAGATTCTCCAAACTGGGAGCCAAATGAAAATCCAAAAATCAGAATAGTTAAAATCTCTCCACAACATAACATCCATAACAGATGATATTAACTATCTGGAAAGGTCTTTAGGGCTGAAAAAATTTCTAAATCATACAAGAAGAAAAGTAGCCATTGTATTTCAAAAAAAGAGCAGGATATTAATGACCTATAAGTAAGAGGTTTTAATGAAATTTTGAGTTGGAAACCAGAATATAGTGCATTAAGGAGACGGCAGTGGTGAGAACGACAAGACAAGGGTAACACTTTTCAAGAATTCTGGTGCAGTAGTGGTAGCTGGTTCAATCTTTCTGGGTGGTAATTTGAGAGCAGGTAATAAAAATCATTGAATAAACAAATGTCTTTTGACTGGATTATTCAGTTTCTATGAAACTAGCTTCATGAAATAACCAGACACCTGCATAGATTTATATATCAGAAATTCACTTAAACTGTTTTGTTGTGAAACATACCTTATATGGAGAAGTATGCACAAAACACTAGAATTTATTGTAGAGAATAGTGATAGTAACCTTGTAGCCACCATACAGAATAACAAAACATTGCTCTTTATATGCTCTTTCTCAGTTGTATGCCTCTCTGCCCCACCATGAATAATAGTTGTCCTAGCCTTGAACAATCATTTCTCTACTTTTCCTTTAGAATTCTACCACTTTTGAATATACTGTATCTCTATATGACAGAACTTAATACAAATGCAATTCCTGTATTTTGAACTTAATACAAATGCAATCTTATATTTTTATTCTATAATTTCTTATCCTCTCCATTATATTTTTAAGATTCTTTAGTGTTGATGGGTGTGGTTATAGTTTAGTCATTTCTACTACTGTATGGTATTTACCACTTCCACCTTGGTAAATAAGTGATTATCTGGTTTTTTGGCTGTTACGAACCAAGAGGCTTGGTGTATTTGGGTCCATCTAACATGGCTAGTGGGACACCCTAGCGAGTTTTCTTGTGCCATGGTAGGAGGACCCCTATATTGTTGTCTGGGAAAGTCTAAAATACTGAAACCTGGGGTGAACCTAAGGTCATTGATGTACATGCTCAAATGGAAGCATCTTTATGTTTTAAAGGGACTTTTCATCAGCAATATAGAGCTGGATATTTTATTATTCTTTTTGATAATCTTTTACTTTAACTGGGGCATTTAATCTATTCCCATTCATTGTAACTATTGGTGCATTTAGACTTATTTATATCATCTTATTTTATTATTTCTGTTTCACCCTTCTGTTTTCTCTTTTACCTCCCTTTTCTAGCTATTTGAGTTTGTTTTTCATCCTATTATTTTCCCCAAATAGTTTTGCAGTTATTCATCCTATTCTTTTTGGTAGTTGAGTTATCCTTATAGTAAGTGTGTTCAATGTATGCATGTCTAAAGTAAACACTTTGCATTAATTCTTATAACTTTATTTTATTTACTAGATATTTCTAAAGTACAAAGAAAAAGAAAATAATACAACAGGGATGTATATAAGAAACTTTATTGTCAATATATTTACTTTCTTACAGATACAAATTTTAGAACACTTTAAATTTCCATTAGTCTTCGTATGAATTATATGAAATTATCATCATATATTTGAAAATAATTGTCATTTACTCAGTTGTAAAATGCAGACAATTAAAAACAATTGCATTGAAGTCATGGGGAAGATAAATGTAGTTATAATGTTATAAGATTTTAAATTTTTTAGGAAGAAAGTAAATATATTAGTTACAAAGATTGCCACTATTGTATTATAGTCAATTTTTGTTTTGATTTACCCACATACTTACCATTTTTTTGTTCTTCATTGTTTTGTTTTGTTTTTAAAGATTTATTTATTTATTTATACAAGCACTGGGTACAGTCAGAAGCACAGGAGGTGAGAGAATTCACCAGAGCCAGAGAGGGCAGCAGAACAGATAGACTGATAAAATACACTGCCGCGGGGAGCAGCGGGCTAGGCAGGAGAGGTCTGCTCACCATGTGGGACCCTTGCCGTTGGCCGGGGATCGAACCGGCTTTGCAGAGGCTGTAGGCAGCTTCGCAGCCCAGCGCTCAACCTCTGCGCCAGCAGGGAAGGCCCAGTTTTCAATTCACACTTTCTATCTCGATAAGCTATGTTCCATCTGTTATGAAAAATATGTGTAGGTATGGGTGTTTTTTTTTTTTATTTTTTTTAATAGAGGCATTTATTTTTATTTTATTTATTTGTTTGTTTATACAAGCACTGGGTACAGTCAGAAGCGCGGGAGGGTGAGAGAATTCACCAGAGCCAGAGCGGGGAGCAGAGCAGGCAGAAAGAGCAAAGTACACTGCTGAGGGGAGCAGCGGGCAGAGGTCTGCGCGCCATGTGGGACCCTCCTCCGGTGGCCGGGGAGCAGCCGGGGATCGAACCGGAGCAGCAGAGGCTGCGGGCAGCTTCGCAACCCAGCGCTCAACTGCTGCGCCACCAGGGAGGCCCAAGGTATGGGTGTTTAACTATCAATGCACAAAAAAAATAAAACACCAGCAATTTAGAATTCTATACCCAGTAAAAACATCAAGAATGGAGGGCAAAATAGAGGCATTTTTAAATAATAGTACTGAGAATTTTGCCAACAGCAACCCTTAGTAAAGGAAATTGTAGCGAATATAGTTTGGCACACTGAGGATAGCATCCCACTGGCTTCTTGCTCCCACTGTTGCCTAAGGGAGCATAGCTCTTAATCTGTCTGTTGTTCTTTTCAAAGTAAGCTACATTTTATCCCTGGCTGCTTTTAAGTTTTTGTTTGTTTGTATTTGATCTTCTGGGAAATGCCTTCTGGTAGCCTTTACCTTAGATATTCTTTATTTCTTTGCCAGGTCTATGATGTTTTTGACTGTTTTATCAGTATGATTAATTGTTTTTAGTGGGAGTATCTATTTGGGAATTTGGCTGATATGATACCAGAAATAAAACATCATGATTAATAGCACAAAATTAGAAAGAATCTCACTACCGAACAATAGCCACTGGTTAAATAAAATGATATGCCCTGTCAATGGAATGCTTATATAGCCATTTAACTCAGCTTTTTAAAGGAAAAATATGTCAGCAAAACAAAATGAATTAATAATATACTCGAAGCAGGATTAAAGGTAGGAGTGAAACTTTGTTTTGAGAGCTTCCTGAGTGCTTGGCACTGTCCTATGAGCATTTGTGTGGACTATTTCTCTTAATCCAGTTGGATCATGTGACTCCATCCCTTGGCACTCTGTCAGTTCTTGGTGCATTGACAAAATTGGGTTTCTGGACCTATAAAACTGAGGACCAAATCCTGGACCAATGGGCCTCTTCCAAGGTAATGTCCTGAGATATTCTCAGTAACAGTCATTCTTTCTATCTAATAGCTTCATCTTGCTAAATTTAAGTGCAATTTCAATATGTTGCTGATATGTTCTGCAGGTTTTTGAGTTTATCTTTCACATCCAAACCCATCCTTTTAGACTCTGCATTCTGATGATGGGTCCAGATCTTTTTATTTTAACTATTTATTTATTGTGTAGAGCAACTTGGGTATATGCCAGAGGTGCGGGAGGTGAGAAAATAGACCAGACAGTGTGGGGAGCAGAACAGGTAGATTTCCTGAATTACACTGTGAAGGGGAGTAGCAGGCGAGACAGGAGAGGTCTCCTCTGCCATATGTGGGTTACCTCCCTGGGTAAGAATTGAATTCAGGCCATAGTGATGATTGCACTGAGCCTTAAACCCTAGGCCACCAGGGATGTCCCTAGAATTCTAAAATCTTTATTCCTGCTTTGTCAGGAAGCCCATAACACTAGAGGAGGAAGGGACTTGCACACTCCTGTGTTTCTTGAATGTTTCCTGCTTCTGTGAACATCACACTAGCATCTTCTCTTTACCCTAAGAACCTCAGTTCCTATAGCAGCAGCTTAATTACGTTAAGAGTTGTTCTCAACACTGCAGGACCAGATTCCTTGTGCCCTATCAGTGATACCTGCATAATCTGCCTGAAGTCCTCCCTTTGGAGGTCAGCCTCCTCCTCTGAGTTTCTAATAATTCCAAAATCTTTCCTTTTCCTCCAGTTCTAGGAGTCATAAATGCTTCCTGTAGTTACTGTCTCTGTGAACCTCTTTTTGCCCTTCATTTATGTAGTTAACAACTTTATACCTACAAAACAATTATGTTTTCTCTACTCTAATAAGTGGATGGTTTCTATATTTTAAGTATACCCTGACTGATACATATATACCAGCTGCAATTTTTCTGCTCTTTTATTGAAATTGGCAAGAAGATATTTACTCTTGTCTAGAATCTGTATATGATTTGCAAAAACAAAAACAAAAACAAAAACAAGATGAGTTCACATCAAACAATTTGTCAAAATAGGAAGAAACTGGAAGAAATAAATGGACAATAGAGTGGCACATTTTGTAAATATTTGATTTTTTTCCTCCAGTCTACCTAACTGGCAATTTCTCAAAGTGTTCCTATATTTTTTCTTAGTTCTGGAAGCCAATAAATCCCAAAATAACACCATTACAGTAAAACAAGCTGCATAGCCCAGAGATGGATTTACTGGAATGATGTCAAATGATTGTTTCCATAGGATCGAGTGCTTACTTTGGAACTTTTGTAGAGCTGAAATGTCAAAAGGTTTATTTGGCTTGAGGAGAGACTTGAAAGGATATTCTAGGGGAAAAGAGCATGGCTTCACAATTGCTTACTTCTGGGAGGGTTCTTGGACTGTCTGCAGGGCAAAGGAATAGCAACTTGGGGAAATAATTCGAAATAGCTTGAAGCCAAATTTGTCTCTAAAGGAAGAGACAATTTAACTGTTAAAGAAATAAACTGTTAACTGTTTATTTAACTGTTAAAGAAATGTTAAAGAAATAAACCAGTAGTGAGTTTTAAACCAAAATTCTAATTTAAAAATTGTGGCTGTGTATAACTGTACAGACTTTAAATTGCTGAATATTGCTGAGGAATGTGCATACTCTGGATCTGAGTGTGATGTCCCAGAACAAAAAGGAAAGCTTCATAAGCCATTCTACCTCACCACTGATTGTAGCATAAATTTCCTTCATTTTTCCTTGAAAACCCTTTATTCCAGATCTAGGTTACACAGATGTAGCTCTGGCTGGGATTTATAGAATTAATTATCAGTTTTTGTACTTCTGAGCTAAGTTTTTATGTCTAAGCTAAGCCAAGCACCACCTACATCAGGGTAATTGCCCCAACACCATCTTCCTCTAAGAAATACTTAAATATCAATAATACATAAAAGGAGCTAGATATTCTTAAGATTTTGAATATTATGATTGCAAGACTTGCAATTATCCCAACATACATGCAAGCTCTTCCTAAGCATCACACTAAAGTTATTTGAATAAGATGGAATTGTGTATCCAAAGCATTTAACCATTGGTCTTTTGCTACAATTTTAGCATTACTACCAGGGAAACCTCCTTCCCAAGCAGCTTTGTCTTATGCACCTAGCCCTCTTACTTATTCTCTCTTTCAAATGTAAATTACTTCCCAGGACATCATTTTCTGTGAATGAAAATTTAATTCATTTGACCCACTGTAATGTAAAGGTGGGAAGATAACCTTTATAGTTGTAAGATATCTTCATTTTACATAAAGTAGTAAAATACTGTCCCTGAGTAGGATGTAAATGGCTATGTGTGTATATTATAACCCCTGGGGCAAGAACACACATATAAAGAAAGATAGTCCTAATGACAACAAAAAAATAAAATGAAATATTAACATATTGATATTTAAGTAATCCAAGGGAAGATACAGAGGAGGATACAGAGGAGTGTAAAATGATGGAGACAAACAAAAGAAACAACAAAATAGTCGACCTGAATCCAAACATACCAATAACCATATCACTAAATGTGAGTGACCTAAACACATCAAATAGTCAGAGGTAGTCATATTGTACAAACAAGCAAGCAGTCAAACAAACAAGACCAAAATCTATGCTGTCTACAAGAAACTCACTTCCTATATAATGACATAGTAGATTAAGGTAAAAGGACAGAGAAAAATGCAACATGCAAACACTTGTCAAAAAAAAAAGAAGGAAGGGCCTCCACGGTGGCGCAGCGGTTGAGCGCTGGGTTGCGAAGCTGCCCGCGGCCTCTGAGACGCCGGTTCTATCCCCGGCTGCTCCCCGGCCACCGGAGGAGGGTCCCACATGGCGCACAGACCTCTCCTGCCGCCCGCTGCTCCCCTCAGCAGTGTACTTCCGTCTTTCTGCCTGCTCTGCTCCCCGCTCTGGCTCTGGTGAATTCTCTCACCCTCCCGCGCTTCTGACTGTACCCAGTGCATGTATAACCAACCAAAACAAACAAAGAAACAAATAAATAAAACATGCCTCTATAAAAAAAAAAAAAAAAAAGGAGGAAAAGGAAAAGAAGAATATGACTATACTAATCTTAGACAAAGTAGAACTTCAGCATAAAATGTTACCAAGGATAAAAGGAGATATTACCACTTTATAAAAGAGTGAATTTCATCAAGAAGACATAACAGCCCTAAACATGAATGTACCTAACAACAGAGCTTCAAAATATACAAAGCAATGGCTGACAGAACTAAAAAGACAATTATCTATTGTTTTTATAAAAGATTCAAACATTCATTTCTTTATACTAGATGAAACTAAAAGAAATTTAGAAAAGACAAAAAAAAATTTTGCCACACCGTCAAGTCGGATCTACTTAACATTTACAGAACACACTACCCAATAATAGCAGAATATATATTATTTTAAAATGCACATAGGGGCCTCCCTGGTGGCACAAGGGATTAAGTCTCAGCACTATCAAGCTATTGCAAGCCACTGAGCATGACATCAGTCCCCAGCCCAGGAGGTGACCCACTTGGCACAGCGTCTCTGTTGCACCCGCTGCTCCCCTCAGCAGTGTATTTTCATCAGTCTGCCTGTTCTGCTCCCCACTCTGTCTCTGGTGAATCCTCTCACCGCCTCCCCTGCCCACCTCTGGTCTGCACCCCAACTCTTGTATGCATAAATAAATAAATCTTTTTAAAAAAATAAAAGTGCACATAGAAATTTTACCAAGATATTATGAGCCATAAAATATACCTATGGGTCATAAAATACATGTAACATATTTAAAATTATTGAAATTGTATTAAATATATTTTCATTTCAGAATCAAATTAGAACTCAATAACAAAATAATATCTGAAAAACCCCAAATATACTTCTAAATAACCCATGGGTAAAAAAGAAAATCTCAAGGAAAATTAGAAATGTTTTCAAGTGAGTGAAAACTAATCATATAGTTTTCTAAATACATCACTTTGTCACATATCAAAGTTTGTGGGAAGTTGCTATATATATATATTTTTTAGAAGGAAATTTAAAGGATTAAATGCTAATATTAGAAAACAAAGTTTTCAAAACAATAAACTAAACTGTCCCCTTTAAAAAAGAGGTAAAAGGGCATCCCCAGTGGTGCAGTGGTTGAGCACTGGGTTGCAAAGCTGCCCACAGCCTCTGCAGCGCCAGTTCGATCCCCAGTCACCAGGCGAGGGTCCCACATGGCGCGTAGACCTCTCCTGCCGCCCGCTGCTCCCCTCAGCAGTGTACTTGGTCACTCTGCCTGTTCTACTCTCCGCTCTGGCTCTGGTGAATTCTCTCACCCTCCTGCATCTCTGACTGTACCCAGTGCTTGCATAAATAAATAAATATATCTTTAAAAAAAAAAAGAGAAGTAAAAGATGAGCAAATTAAACAGAAAGCAAGCAGAAGAAAAAAGATCCTAGAACTCAAAAATTAATATCGCAAGAACACAGGATTCAAGGTGAATATACAAAAATTCAAAATAAAAGAAACAAAAGACAAAAAGCAACAAAACCAATACTAATTTTCTGAAAAGTTCAATAAAATAATTAACATATAGCCAGCCTGGTCAAGAATAAGGAAAAAGACATTGAAAACAAATACTCAAAAAATACTTTTACATGGATATTCATAACTATTATTCATACTAGCCAAAAGAGGGAAACAACCCAAAAGTTCATCAATTTATGAATGAAGAGATAAAATGTAGTCTATCTATACAATGGACTATCATTCATCCATAAAAAGGAATGAAATACTGATACATGCTACAACATGGACAAGCCTCAAAACATTATGCTAACAGAAAAAAGCCAGACACAAAAGGTCATGTATTGCATGATTCCATTTTAAATGAAACCTTGAGAATTGGTAAATCCATAGATATAAAAAGCAGATTAGTGGTTGCCAGAGACTAATTGGGTACAGGGTTTCCTTTTGGTGTGATGAAAATGTCTTAAAACTAGATAGAGGCGGTATTTATACCACACTTTGAATGTACTAAATGCTACTGAATTGATTGTACAGTTCAAAATGATTAATGGTTAAATTTATAATTTCTCTTTATCTTAATAAAGAGAAAGAACACAAATCAACAATGTCAGGAAGAAAAGGATCCACATCACTACAGACCCCATAATCCCTAAAAGAATAAGGGAATAGTAAAAACAGACTATATACATAATTCAACGATCTAGATAAAATGGATGAATTCTATGTAAGACACAAACTACCAAAATACAAGAAGAAACAGGTAATATGAATAGTCTATATCTAGTAAAGAAACCGAATTTACAGTTGGTTTCACTGGAGAATTCTTCCAAATGTTTAAGTAGGAAATTTCAAGTTAATTCCATTTCTGCTTAAATTTTGCTTGAAAATAAAAGAGACTAGTCATTTTATGAGGTCAGCATTGCTCTATTGCCAGAAGTAGGAAAAAGCAATGCAAGAAAAGAAAACTATAGATATTAAATCTATATCCCTCAAGATATTAAAATATAAACAATATATTACAAGATAAAATCTAGGATATATAAAAATAATAATATAACATGATCAAGAGATGTTCATTCATGAATGCAATGTTGTTTCAGTAAGCTGAAAATCAATGTAATTAACCTTATTAACAGATTAAAGTAGAAAATCCACATGATCATCTTAATAGATGCAAAAAAATTGACAAACCTCATCATCTATTTATGTTCAAAACTTTTATAAAACTAGGAATAGGAAGAAATTTCCTTACCTGATAAAGAGCAAAATAACTACAGCTAACATCTTAATGATTTTTTTTTTTAAAAACCTGTATGCCAATAAAAAAAAAAATAGGGGAAGATATCTGAATGTCTGGGCTTGCACATTTATTCAACATTGTACTGATTGTTCTCGCCAGGCAACAAAAACAAAAATAATAAAAAGCGTACAGATTAGAATAGAAGAAATAAACTGTCTCATTTTTACAGATGACATGATTGTCTAAGTAGAAAAAAATAATGGAATCTACAAAATGTGGCTCCTAAAACCAATAAAAGCATTTGGCAAGATCATAGGATACAAGACCAATTTTAACAAATGAACAAAATCCTAACTAAAACAGGGAATGAATGATCCCTTTTCACTTCTCAAATAGAGAAAAGAATTCAGGACATTCCTATATCTACCTGCTTTAGGTTTTCCCACCATGATCACAGTCTTTTGATCTATTTAACCCCAAGTCTAATTCCATTCTTCTTTCTTTCCTTACTCAACTCAACTCAATCTTACTCTTCATTCTCTGTTAGCTCCTAGATTTACATTAAATTCGTTTATTTTATTGTTCACTCTTTTTTGTCTTTATATCCTTATATTCACTCCAATTGTTTGCAAAAGCAAAAATGGGGGCAATGAAAGTCAAGGTCACAATGAGTGTCTAGTTTAAGCAGTTTGCAAATAAACTCTGGCAGCTGGTAGCTTGTTTTTTTAATGCTTAAGCTTTCTTTTCTCCTTTGAATATTTCACAAAGTATTCATACAGCTTGCTCTTATCATTCTGTAACCAAGAAATCCATTATGGTCTAAAGAGTCAAAGTGTCTTTAATGCTCTGTCCCACTAATTTTATTCCTGTTAGAACAGTTAACTTAGCAGCTTGATTTGTGTGATAGTGAAGTAAACTTCACCAACCGTTTGCAAAACAGTTTTGTAAAAAATGGATTTTCTTCATCTTTACTTATGAAAATTAACTTCTACAAAGCAAAGAAAGCAAAATTTTACCATGTGTAATAGTGCAAACAAATTATCCATCTCTGGCTGTAGACACTAATTTTTACTTAATATGAGTTAATTAATATTGCTTTTCAAGTGATCATTCTCCAATGATTTGGTTAAGAGAAATTCCGATTAAAATAAAAGTTGACCATGCTAATAAAACCTTTTCTGTAATTTTATTGATTTTTATCTTTTTCCCCTTTTAACTCTTGGGAATTTTCCTACCTGATTTTTTTTTCTGCACTAAAATTAAAATATAGGCTTCAATTAAAGATGCTTTTGAATGTTACTATGTATATATATATATATATTTTTAATTTTTGCATACAAGAACTAGGGTGTAGGCCAGAGGTGGCTGGGGGGAGGTGTGTGTGTAAAAGGATTCACCAAAGACCAAGTGGGGAGCAGAATAGGCGGATATACTGAAATATACTGCTGAGGGGAGCAGCGGGCAAGACAGGAGAGGTCTGCTGCACCATGTGGGGTAGCTCCTTGGCCTGAATCGAACTATACAGCACGAGATGGCGTGATAGCACTGAGATTTTAATCCCTGTGCCACCAGGGAGGCCCAAATATTTTTAAATATATAATAAGCACTTCAGAGTGATGAAAGTTCATTTACATGGATCCTGCCCCATGTGGAAATAAAAGTAATTATCAGTTTTTGAACACTTACCACATGTTAACAATTATGTCTTTTTTAAAACACTATCTCATCTTATCTCATAAGTCTTTCAAAAGAAATATGAGAAGTTAATACCTTTTCTGCCACATGGATAGCATTAAACCTGATAGGAATAAACACACAATTTACACAGAAGATTTTGAATTTATTCATTTGAAGGATATTTTAATATTGCAAATTGCCAATATTAAATTTAACATGTTAGTATTCTCTTCCTTTCCTGTTTTCAATACAAGATCATTTGAATAATATGCATATTTCAACTCAAAACCCTTATATTTAGATAAATAGTGGTTTCTGTTGGAACCTTTTCCAAGTTTTACTGAAAAATATTAACTGGCTTCACAATTTAATTTCATTTAAGAGCATCAATTCTGTATTACTTTGTCTTTGACATGAAAAAGTTATTAATAGTAATAGTCACCATAATAATAGTCACCTGGCACCAATGTGCCAGGTGTTGTGCTAAATTTTTTATATACATTGCCTTAAATAATTTTCACAACCACAAGCCTGTATAGCAGATATTTTATGTCTACTTTACAGTTGAGGAAACTGAGTCCAGAAAGAATTAGTAAATTGTTCCAGATTATCCATAAGAATCTGTCTTATCTGAAGCCTAAATCTCCCCTTTTAACCATTTAGGAACATCACTGCATGACGGAATACTAAAATACAAATGCCAAAAGAGTGGGGGGAAATCAGTCACTAATTACTGGTTATTCATTATGATATAGAATTCCAGTGGTTATAGTGAATTCAACTTATGTCTTTATTGAATACTGTTCCTCTGACTTATGTGGCTAAAATTGGTTGAGTTCTATCAATTCTAAAGTTTCCAAATCATTTGGAAGCATGTAACTCTTATGCTAAAAGAATTATTTAAAACCTCAATTATATGATTAAATGGTAATCACACCCACACATTTATGTGCAAAAAAATATGGTAAAGAGAGAAAAGAAATAATTGTAGTAATAATGAAATAACCTCAATAATTAAATCTTAGAGCAGTAATGTTAAAAATGGAAGTTGAAATCAGAAGTTGAAATGAAATTTCTCTCCTCAATTAAGAAGTAATAACTTTATATTATCTTAAAATATTAGGAAGAAAGCCATTTCAGAAAGACTTTCTTCCTCTTGGCAGACTATTCTGCAGATTCCTAGTAAGAATTTACATATGATAATTTCATTTATTTATTTATTTATTGCTTTAGGTTTACAACTCAAGAATTCTCCAGGCATTAGGAAGTTTACTGTAATGAATAAGAAATTCTTTTTTTTTTTTTTTTTTTTTAAAGATTTTTTTTTTTTTATAGAGGCATTTTTATTTATTTATTTATTTGTTTGTTTGTTTATACATGCACTGGGTACAGTCAGAAGTGCGGGAGGGTGAGAGAATTCACCAGAGCCAGAGCGGGGAGCAGAGCAGGCAGAAGGACCGAAGTACACTGCTGAGGGGAGCAGCGGGCGGCAGGAGAGGTCTGCGCGCCATGCGGGACCCTCCTCTGGTGACCGGGGAGCAGCCAGGGAACGAACCGGCGCTGCAAAGGCTGCGGGCAGCTTCGCAACCCAGCACTCAACCACTGCGCCACCGGGGAGGCCCTGAATAAGAAATTCTGAGACAAGTTATGGAAGCAACTTAAATGCCCCAAAACTGATGAATAGATTATAAGATGATGAGGGGTGTGTGTGCACGCACATGTGTGTGTGTGTGTGTGTGTGTGTGTGATGGAATACTACTCAGCCATAAAAAGATGAAATTTTCCCATTTTCAACAACTGGAGGGGATTGTGCTAAGCAAAGTAAGTCAGAAGGAGAATGACAAACACTAGATGGTTTCACTCTTTTTTTTTTTTTTTAAGATTTATTTACTTATTTATACAGCACTGGGTACAGTCAGAAGCGCGGGAGGGTGAGGGAATTCACCAGAGCCAGAGCGGGGAGCAGAGCAGGCAGAAGGACCGAAATACACTGCTGAGGGCAGCAGCGGGCGGCAGGAGAGGTCTGCACGCCATGTGGGACCCTCCTCCAGTGGCCGGGGATCAGCCGGGGATCGAACCGGCGCTGTAGAGGCCGCGCGCAGCTTTGCAGCCCAGCGCGCAACCACTGCGCCACCGGGGAGGCCCTAGATGGTTTCACTCTTATATGAAAAATAGAAAACCAATGTAAAATGTCAGAAAACACCAAACCAAAAACAAACCCTAGAAATATGACTATAAAATTGAAGCTAACAGAGAGAGAAGTTGAGGGTAGAGAGGAAAGGGAAAAGATCACAATGGACTGTGGTGGAGGATTACAGGTGTTTTGATGGTAGGTATGGTAACATACACCTGAAGAGTAGGGGTCCTATACTTCTGAATCATATACAGTGTTATAAACCAATGTTGTTATAATAAAAAAAATGTACTTTTCAAAGTCTAGTAGAGGAAGGGATTTATTTTATTTTTTATTAATGTACCATTGGTTTATAACACTGTATATGATTTTTCTAATTAGTTGTGATCATTACTAAAGATGTCATCAAAAAAATTATATTCACAGGGGGAAAAGGCCCATGGTAGAGGACTACTGTGCTTGTGACGGTGAGCATGAAAGGTAACATACATCTGTAGAGACATGAACCTATACCCCCAAAACATACAGTGTTAAAAACCAACAACCTCAATAAACATAATTTTAATTTTATCTTATTCAACAACAACAAAAAAGAAACTTTCAGACAAGAATTTCATAATGAAGGAAATAATTTAAATTTTAAAACATATAAATGGATCTTTGTGAACTGAAATTTAGGTATTCTCTGAATATCTAGAAGTTGTAAACTGTTGTCTTAAAATCCTGATATCTTTTTGTTGCATTTTCTATCAATGTAAGAAAGAATATATAATGGTGATTAAAAATATTTCACACCTAACAATGATCTTATTGAAAGGAATTGAGTTGTAGACAGGATAACAATAAAATAATCATAAATATACTGGTGAGATTTCAAGTAGGAGAGTCATAGATAGCTCATGAGAAACACATAAAAAGATTTTATCCATAGTATGTAATCCAGGAACACCTTTCAGGTCCCTCTTGATTGACCCTGAATAAAAGTCTTACTCTAGGGGAGGAAAAAAAGGTCCATTAATGTTACTCATGCATTTCAGCATAAAAATGGAATGGAATCATTGACTACAGGTAGAAATGTGCAAAACTACTCAAGATAAATATGCTGCTTTGAGGCTACACATTCACTTCACTTCTGTCTGCCAGCTAGATTTTTGTATTGGGCACTCATGGATAAAAGGTATGTGATCTGAAAAAATAGTGTGTGTCTTTTAAAAGTCAGTGTCATGTAATGTCATTCCTCTCAGCAAAATTTATGTTACGTGGTGTTAGACCATGGGCTGAACTAATGCAACATGATTCATTAAAAACTGCACATCATGATTGCAATATGTGTCAGAACAATGAATTGTTATATCAGATACTTTTTCAGCTGCAATTCGGGCCTCCTGTAAGTTACCAACAAAAGAATTAGATTTTCTTAGTGCCTGTATAAAACTCTTATTACCTAAAACATGTAGTCCCCCAACATCCATACTGTGTGACCTATAGCCATTTAAGTTGTATGTTTAATACATGCAGAAATGAGAACTCAGCACATTGTGAAAGCCACAGTTGAAGATATTTTGTTTTCATGGGCATCTTTCTTCCAGAGATCCTATGCCAGTTTTGCTCTCCTTCCTCCCCAGCAATGACATACACAGGAAATTCTAATGGATTTTGCATCAGTTAGAAATTCCTCCAGGTTGCAAGTAAAAGAAATCTCATAAACTGTTAGCTTAAATACATAAAGAGATTTGTTTTTCTCACATAAGATGATTAGAGAGAGACATCTGCTAGGTTTCATTCAGCAGCTCAGTGGTGAGTTTAGGCTAGGAGTGGTATCTCTGAAATTTTTATTTTTCCTTCATAAGTGAAAGATGCATGTTTTAATGCCAGTTACTCCATCTCTTTTCATAGAAAATGTGGGAAAGGGTCAGTTCCCTGTTTTTGTCCCTTTTATAAGTAATCCAAAATATTTCTAGCACTTATATACATATTTCCATTTATATCTCAGTTTCCCAAAATTTTGCACCCGGCATCTCTTGCTGGAAGAGAGATTGAGAAAGAAGTCCTACAATTAATGAAGGTAAGAAAGAAGGAAGAAGGATATGGGTACAAGTGTTGGGTGAACCAGCATCTGCCATTGATGCCATTAATAATTTCTAAACAGAGCAAATGAGGAAGATTTTTAAAAGTGATAAACCCACATGATAACAGTATTTAATGTTGACATTTTACACAAATATGAATTCTAGTGGAATGTGGATCTAAATGTGAAAGGAAAAAGATAAATCTTCTAGAATAAAATATAGGATAACATCTTCATGATCTGTATGTAAGCAAAGATTTTTTAAATAGGATACAAAAAGCACTCACCATAAAGGGGAAAAAATGTAATAACTGGACTACTGAAAAATCAAGAACTTCTGTCATCCAGAGTGAAAAAGCAAGTTACAGAGTTGTGTTGCTTCCAGGGTCTGACCTTTATATATAGTCCTCCCATGAACATTCTTACACATGTCTCTTGATAAACATATAAAAGTACTTTTACTGGGTACCTGGAGATGAATTAGTTGGTCAAAAAATGTGCACATGTCCAAATTTAGTAGATTCTGTCCACTAGTTATTAAAAATAGTTGTGGAAGTGAGAGTAAAGTGGGAGATTATACAATATCTAACACAATATATAATGCTATATATAATATATAAAATATTATTTATCATTATATAATATATACGTAAACATATATAATGTATATATCCAACAAAGGACACATATCCAGAAAATATATAGGACTTCTACAATCACCATGAAAAAGACAATAGAAAAAAAAAACAGACAAAATATCTAAATAACTAATTCACAAAAGAGGGTATTCAAATGGTCAGAAAAACATAAAAATGTGTTTAGCCTCAATAGTTACCAAGAATGCACATCTGCTATATAGAATGGCTAGAAAAGTACAATAGCGAGTTTTGATAAGACTGTGGAACAATTAGAACTCGCAAACCCTGCAGACAGGAGTGCAAATTAGTACAACTACTTTGCAAAAAACTGTTTGAGCGAGTCTACTAAAACTGAACATACTTCATGAGCCACAATCCTTCTCCTGTGTATCCAGTACAAAATACTTATATATAATCACCAAAAGGCATATGTAAGAATGTTCATGACGGCACTATTTACAGCAGCCAAAAACTAGAAACAACCTAAATGCCCAACAATAGAATAGATAAGTGAAGTGTCATCTATCAATACAGTGCCATTTTATTCAGTTCTAGAAGTGAAAAAACATAGCAGCATGCAATAGCATGTTACTGTTGGAAAAATAATGTTCCAAGATGGAAAATAGATACAAACGGAGTACATATTGTATTATTCCATTTATATAAAGTTCCAAAACAGGCAAACTATAGTCTGTGGTGCTGGGGGCCAGAAGAGTGGTTGCCTTGGAGGGATGGAGGAAGATTGGGAGGGGGGCAAGGGAGTTGGGGGCATTGGTAATAATTTCTTTCCTGATCAAAATATTTGTTACATGGTGATGTTTCTTTTGTGACATTTTATTGAGTTATACCCTTATTTATGCAAATTTCTTTATGTGTATTACATCTTCAGTAACTTTCCTTTCTAAAATATGGCGAGCAGAATCTCCCAGGTGGCGCAAGGTATTAAGCACCTTCCACAGCCTTTGCAACACGAGTTCAATCCTAGGCTGGCCAGAGAACAACCTACATGGCGAGGCAGACCTCTCCTGTGTTGCCCACTGCTCCCTTCAACAGTGCATTTCAGTCAATCTGCCTGTTCCGCTCCCCGCTCTGTCTCTGGTGAATCCTCTCACTGCCCCCCCACCCCCGCATCTCTGGTCTGTACCCCAGCTCTTGTATACATAAATAAATAAATCTTTAAAAATTAAATAGGGCCTTCCCAGTAGCGCAGCGGGTTGAGCGCAGCGCTGTGAAGCTGTCCGCAGCCTCTGTGGCATGGGTTCGATTCCCACATGGCGTGGCAGACCTCTCCTGTCGCGCCAGCTGCTCCCTTCAGCAGTGTATTTCCATCATCTGCCTGTTTTGCTCCCTAACTCTCCCTGGTGAATCCTCTCACCATCCTATGCCTGTGACCTGTACCCCAGCTCTTGTATAAAAAAAAAATAAATCTTAAAAAATAAAAAAATAAAAATAAATTTAAAAAAATTAAATAAATAAAAGGTCGCTAGCAGAAGCAGCTCTTTACCAAGACCATGGAAATGCCTGGGCCTTGCAGGATACAAAGAATCTCAGTTTGGGTTGACAAGTCATTTGGTCCACCTAGATGATGCAGATATTAAAATCAGTGAATTAGAAACTTTAATTCCATCTGCAATTTTAATTGTCCCTTGCCATGTGACATAAAATCGATAAGTTCTGAGAATTAAGGTATGGAAATTTGGGGGTGGGGGGTTGGAGAGGACCTGCTATAATGGCCTTGGGGGAATTCTGGGATATTTAAAGTACAGTTAGGCCTTGTGGAAGCCAGGATTAAGAAGTTATGAACTGAGGCAGCTCCTTTCTGCTTCCTTCTTTCAACAGTTACAAAGCCTTTTCTGTTTCTTTCCATCCTCCTGCTTCATTGTTTTCTTCTAAGGACAAACTTCCTCAGTTTATACATAGTTTCATTTTTCTTGGCCATCTGAGTATTTTATGAATCTTTTGTAGCATGGTAAATATGTAAGCATAGTTAACTGGCAGTAGTCTAAGCTTCCTAACTCCTAAATCCTGAGTCAGAATTAAATTGGCCTAACTCATCTTTTGTCCTCATTAGAACAGGCTGCTAGTGAACTCTCATCAGATCAGTCATGACAAGAAGATTGAGAAAACCAAATCATGGGTTCCTCTGGTTACCATATACTCTAAAATATGAATTGTACTCATAGTTGCATTTTCAGAAGAATGAGTAGGGGAATTTTCCTAAACCAGGTGATTCCTGTAGGAATGTGATGGGACAAAAAGTTGAGAAGTCCACACAGGTTAATGCTCTTTCCCACAGTGTTAAGATTACAATAATGATTACTCCTGTAATCTTCTGTAGGGTAAATGATTTTCAGGCTTTTCGGCCCTCCTGCCATTAGGATCGTCCTGCCTGAGGGGGCACCTGTGTTTGTTACATTGCTATAAGTTGTGTTGTTTACTTTTGTGGGCCATGGGTGCAGTGTTGAGATATTGGGGAGAGAAGCAGAAGCAGAAGCAGAAGAGAGACAGGAGAGAGAAGGGGAGAAAGAAAGCCAGAGAAGACCAGAGTGAAGACTTGCTGGGGCTTAAAGGCCTGCCACCCTCCTGCCCCCACCCCTGCTGCCTGCCGTGCACCTGATTGCTGCACTACACGTAAAAGCTCAATAAAAGCCTGAGAAAGCCATCAAGGGCTTCAGGACTGTCCTTTACCTGGTCTGCCAAATCACAGAAAACCTGCTCTGTGCCCTTCCTGCCACTACCTCTTCCCACAGAGCATCCTTAACCACCAGATACATCAATATCATTGGATCTTCCAGGTCAGATGGCCTGAATGGCAGGGGAGCTTACACTGCAGTCTAGACCTGTGCAGAGCCCATCTTTGCACTGTGCCCCACTCAAAGTTGGCAGTGTTCTGAATCACCAGATTAGTGAGTGGGTCAGAACAGCCTTCCCAATTGCTGGGAAGTGATTATTACCCTACTTATTCAAGAAATGATTCTGAAAGCCAGAACAGATAAGTGAAACAGGGGGGAAAAAGCCCAGTGCAAGCAGGGATTCTTGACTTTCAGATCATTTTAGTAACTCTCTTGCTGGACTAGGAAGCTCCTGTGACATATTGTTAAATGAAACAAAAATAAATTTCAAATGCATTTATGCTTTCAACAAATATTTATTGAGTAACTATTATGTGGCCTATTACATGCCAGGTGTTGCTACATGCTGAGATATAGTGGTAAATAAGTCCAACATGGGTGCATTTTATAATGAGTTTTCAGTTAAACATTAATTTATCATTAATGATTACATACATTTCTACATTCCTATGGAATGTACATCATAGCTATACATTAGTTTCCAATTTAGAAAATTTCTCCCCAATTACTTATTTAATGAACACTTTATGTGGGGCTTAATAAGTAGCAGCACTACCCTAAGCATCTCATAGGTATGAACTTACTTAAGTTTTATAGCAACCACAGATGTGTATTGTTATTATCACCCACATTTTACAGTTGTGGAAACTGGGGCACAGGGTAATTAGTAACTTGGCCAAGTTTATACAGTTAGTAAGAAGCAGAGCTGGGGGTGGACTCTAGGCAGTTCATGCTCTTAACCACCACTTTTACAAACTCCTGACACTAAGACTAATTCTACCTGATCCCTTATCCTTAGGGGATGGGGCCTAACTCCATGATCTTAACCCATAGCCTCAAGCATACAATGTGGGTATACAGACACAGATAAACACACTGTGTTCTTGAGGACCTGGACCTGGATATACACAGTACCAGCAACAATAGCAGTAGCAGCAGCAGCAGCAGCAGCAGCAAATATCTTTTTATTGGTGTGTTATTTTTATTATTTTTTTTGAAAAGATTTATTTATTTATGCATATGTAAGGGCAGGACTGGCCACAGTGCAGGTTTTCTGATCCCATGCAGACCGGGTAAAGGAGCAGTCAGAGTCCTCAGTGGTTTTTTGCAGGTCTTTTATTGGGGTTCACCAGGCATATGGCAGGCAGGGGTGATGGGGGGCCGGGAGGCTGGCAGGCCTCCCAGCCCCCAGCAAATCCTTACTCTATCTGGGCTCTCTGGTGATCTCGGCTTCTCTTCGGCTTCTGCTGCTGCTTTCTCAGCTTTTTCTGGCGTCCCTGTGACGCCGCCCTTAAAAGCACAGTCTTAGCGCAGGTGTACCCACTTCAGGTGCCCGCCATCAGGCATGCATTCAGGACCACAGGGTTCCCTCATCTTTCCTGATAGCGGGAGGGCAGAAAAGCCTGATACCTTTTACCTTACCCTACAGCATACAAGAACTGGGGTACAAGCCAGAGATATGCGGGGTGAGAGGATTTACCAGAGACTGAGCAGGAACAGAACAGGCAGATTGACTGAAAAGTACACTGCTGAGGGGAGCAGCGGGCGAGTCAGGAGAGGTCTGCTCACCATGTGGGTTGCTCCCGGGCCAGGGATACAACTCATGCTGCAGTGGC
This sequence comes from Talpa occidentalis, assembly GCF_014898055.3. Taxonomy (NCBI): domain Eukaryota; kingdom Metazoa; phylum Chordata; class Mammalia; order Eulipotyphla; family Talpidae; genus Talpa; species Talpa occidentalis. The sequence continues at coordinate 92,582,054 of NW_023604972.1, read as the reverse complement.
TGCGGACAGCTTCATAGGTAGCGTCTTAACCCCTTGTACCACCAGGGAGGACCTAATTTATTATTTAGTTTACACTAAAGGCACAGGTACAAAATCATTAAAACAGAAGACAAAGAAGGTAGAATGGGAGTGGGGGAGGCAGTAGATGTTTACATCAGAAAACCTAGACTGAGGGAAACTTGCTAATCAGCTCAAAACTGAATTCTGAGGTTCTTTAAACCAAGGCTGAAAAGGAAAATATGATGGGTTTCATGACTTTTGTTCCCTGACTGAAGGAAGAGCCTTGACCATAGAAAGGACCACAGCTGCTCATTTCCGAGGCGGGGTTAGGAGGTGGTGTTATGGCTTCAGTTGTTACTTCTTAGCCTTATGGTGCTGCCCAGTAGTTTTACATTAATCATCTATTGGATTTCTAATTATTGTATTTTGCTTTGGTGGTTTTTTTGGCTTTGTTTTGTTTTTATTTTTTCCCCAGTATTTCCTAGTTCTGTGCCACTTGAAATTGTATTTCATTGTGCCAGTCAATCAGATGAAAATATTCACTGAATTTAGCACCCACTGTGTGGAGGTTAGGGGAAGAAGATATACAGAAAACAAGATTCTTGTCTCTAACAATGCTTATAATTCAAGAGGAGGGTGAAATATACTCTCTGAATTATTGTTGAAAAACAAATGTTTTTAAAATAATATGCCAAAAATAAAAGTTAATATTGGGTGATCCCAAAGCATCCAAGGAACACTGGTCAGTCATGTTAGACTATCTCAAGGATGTGGATTTTGATCCTGGATTTAAACAAAGGGTCTGGGACTGGTAGGGTAGAAGGGTATCCAAAGCTAGCCATGAAAGACAGAAGGAGATCAATTGTAGGAAAGGGTGGAAGTAGTCAGGTAGATGTGTCTTTGAAGGATGGTATCAAGAAATAAGAAAAAATGGGGCTCTTTGTGTTCCTTGAGGGACTCCATCAAGAAGAGCCTAGTCGAGTTCCCTGGAGGTGCACCCATTTTATGCCATACACATTTTATAACAGGGTGGTCCCCAGGAAAGGGGGAGGTTCCAGGTTTCCTGCCTCACCCAAGGGAGGATGGAGCTGAGCAGGGAGAGAAGAAGCTGCAGAGAAGACTGAAGAAGGATGGAAGCAAGATGGAGAGCCAGAAGGAGACCTAGAGGAGGCACATGTTGCCGAGAGACACGTGAAGAAACTGCACTTGCCTTTTGGTCCTGGACTGGTTGAAACAGATGTGGGTGAGAGGCCACCTCCAGGGGAAATGACAATGGCGGGTTTTGTCTTGATTATGATTTTGCTCTTTTCCTTCCAGACTTGTCTGGTTGTTTCTGATCCTTTTCTGTAGGTCCCCACTGGAAGATGCTTTAGATTTGTGACTTGCTTTGGGGCCTTATTCTGGGCCAATCCTGCTTGGGTGGACTTTTACCCAGGAGGGGATTGGTAACTTTGGGTGCTTGATTTAGAATCTATATTCTTTGCCTTTCCTGTATTGTTTCCTAATTGTATTAAAGTTCCTTCCCCATTAAAATCTCATATGTTTTGTGTTGATGCTGTGAATGGCAGAACCTATTTAGAGCAGACAGATTTGCCGTGTCTGGGCTGCCCCTCTCCCTGCCCTGTAACAGTTTCTTGAAAATATAAAGCAATAGTCAAAAGTTAGTTACTGTGTATCAGGCATTGAGCTTTAGTCTTCCATGTACTCTGTAAAGTGGACACTATTATTTCCATTTTGCTCACAAGGATACAGATTCATGAGTTAGGTTAGGTAGCTTCTGCGCTTAATGTCATCTAGCTATTCAAGATTTGAAACCCTGAATGTCAATCGATTTGTCTTGACCACGAAACCCAATCTTTTGTGTGCCACAAACATTCTGTAAGTTGTCTATTTAAGATACAAAGAGGTGATGATCACTTGAGTAAGTTCTACAGATTTCCTTTGTGAGAAAAGTTATCTATAGACAATTTTTTTGCAAAAGTCTAAAATAGAGGGTAAGAATTTTTTTTAACTGAGTGCATGATTTTAGTTAATTTCATTAAACATCCATCACGATGCCCCCTTGACAACAGACAATAACACCGAAAATATCCTTAATAAAGTTTTTAGGTCACTCCATGCATTGGGTGGATAATCTTGCAAAGCAATGACAGGGACAAACCACCCTATCCAGGTAGAAACTTAAGTTTCCCCAAAAGTCCAGGCTATGGAGACCTGGAAAAGAGTAACTGCCCAAACTAAAAGGAGGGCTGTGGGAGAGACACGAAGGCTGGTTCCGCGAAGGGGGAACAGGGTGCTGCCCGGGGCCGCCGCAGCGGGAGCGCCGAGGCCCGCGCGGGATCCCGGCCCCCGCCCGCCCGGGTGTGGCTGCGGCGCCCGGGCCGCGCCGGGGTGTGCGCATGCGCGCGGGGCGCGGCGGCTACGCGGACAAAACCGCCTCCACGGGGCCGCGTCGCTCCCGGCTCCTCAGCTCCCCGCCCCTCCTTCCCGCGGCGCTCGAGGGACCATGGCCGATCCCCGCGTGAGGCAGATCAAGATCAAAACCGGCGTGGTGAAGCGGTAAGGAGCTGCGAACGGCGCAGCCGCGAGCGCCGCCTCTCCTCGCCGCTCGGCGGCCCGAGAGCCCCGGCGGAGCGCAGGCCCGAGGCGGCGCCGGGCCCTGGCCTCGTCTGGGCTCCGCGGCGGGGCGCGCGGGCCGGGGCGCGCCTTTCCCGCTGCCTCTCGCCTCACGCCCCGGCCCGTGGAGCGGCGGGGATCGGCCGGGGCCTGCCGCCCGCGCGCCCGCGGCCCGGGAGCCGGAGGGGCTGCGGCCGGGCGGGGGAGGCTGGGCCGGCGCTGGCGGGGCCTCCCGTGCGCGCGCGGCCACTCGCCCTGCGGGCCTGCCTGCTGGGGAGGCGGCGCGGCCCGTTCCCTGGCCTCGGCTGGACGCGCAGCCCGGCTCCGCAGTTTAGGGCAGACGTCCAGAGCCGGGCCTTGGGCAGAGGGGAGGCCCTGCTGGAGCCTTGTGAGCAGACAGGGCAGGCCGGACTCGCGGGCTGAATTGGCGGGGCGTGAACTTGAGCACACTCCTCAAACTTGGGTGGCCTGACTCGCCAGGCGACGTTCCCGAGCTCGCTCCAGAGGCTGGGGATGCAGTTTCAGTAGCTATCCTGGAATTGGGCCTAATGCCTGGCTCGTTAGACTCTCCAGTGCTTATTAGAACTTTATTGAACAGACACAAGAAGATTAAACTTTCCGATGAGGCATTTCACGAGAAAAGAGAAGCAGCTTTATGAAGTAGTCGGGTTTTTGTTGTTGGGTTGTTTGTTTGTTTGTTTGCTTTGTTTTTTTTTTTGCAGTAGGAATGTCTGATTTCCAGCCTGCTGACTTCTTCCTTTCTTTCCTTTACTATTTCCACCATGAGAAAGCACAAGGCAAAGGGGAGAGTAAATTCGCTTTTAAAGATAGTGCATCCGAGTCTTGGCACATCACACACTGTCCTGCCCTAGAAGCTTTATTATTGCGAAAATATCCTTAATGCAGTTAAGGTAGTAAGGTAGTAAGGAGAGAATATGAGTAGTTGTGAAATGTACATACAGTCTCTTCTGAAGTGATACTGCTTGGGTTCAAATCTTGACTGCCATTTGTTATATGTTGAATATAACATTGCAAAGTGCCTCAGTTTATCCATTTGTAAAATGAACTAGGTACCCACTTCATGAAGTTGCTGTGGTTAATGCTAAGTTTAAGACAGTGTGTAGCCAGTGTGAGTGGCTAAATGTTAAATAATAATATTGTATTTTTATTTTACAGACTGAGAAAATGAAGCTTAATAAAGTTAGAAAAACTAAATTTGTCTAAGGTCACAGTGCTAGCTAGTGGTATGGAAAGCAAGGAGATCAAGGAAGAGAACCAAGGTTCCTAATCTGTAACTTTCTATTTTAAGCTACAACGCTCCAAAAAAAAGGGAGTGTTTTTAAAAATGTCTAGTATAGGAGGGAAACAGATGTATAAAAAGAGTGTTTTTAAAAATGTCTGGTATAGGAGGGAAATTGAGATGTGTAATTGAATATATAAGCAATCTGCACCATCACTTTTCACAGCTATGTTTTCACTTTTGCTAGGCTTGCTTTGGTTATGTCATTTTAGTAAATCTACTTTTGGCAGAAGTACCAGGATATAATGGAGAGTACTTTAGTTATGAGAAATGACTTCTTATGGTAGTTTCCCATTAATTATCTATATAACCTTGTCATTTGTCATCCTTATGATCGATATTAGTTTATAACATTACTCAGGTCAAGTGCTATATGCTTATATGTATTCTAAACACACTCATTTAGATAGTTAATAAGCTGAGTGTTTAGGTTTTCAAAAATTCCCAAGTAATCATGAGAATTAATACTTGGAACTAAAGTTTTGTTCTAAGTTTATTTCCAATAATAGAGCATTATCAGATTTTAATTCTTCACTAATTTCATCAATTTTGTAAAACCCCTTCATAATTTACAACTCAAAATGATAAGTTAGTGGAAATATCTACATTTTTTTTCATGACTTTTCTATTGACATTTTGGTGTGGAGCTTCCCCATAATATACTAAAATGAGATTTTTTTTTAAAACCTAATTTTAATTTTAGTTGTTTATTACTTATATTTTGTCTTACTAGAAACTCATCTGTATTCATAAATATTGTCCCCTACTCTTTTCCTCCAGAGGATGGGAATGCTATTTGAATAGCTATCGTGCAGTCATAATTTTTGACTTCTGTTAGATACTCCAGTGCATATTACATTATTGTTCAGACACAAGAAGATCAAACTTTGATAAGGCAATTCATGAGAAAAGATAAACAGCTTTATGAAGAAGCAGGTTATTTTGCAGTAGAAATGTCTGATCTAACCAACTGGTTTCTTCACCTTTACCTACCTTTCTTTCTTTTTTTTTTTTTTAATGAATTCTTTTTTTTTTTTTTTTTTAATTTATTTGTTTGTTTATACGTGCACTGGGTACAGTCAGAAGCGCGGGAGGGTGAGAGAATTCACCAGAGCCAGAGCGGGGAGCAGAGCAGGCAGGGGGCCCGAGGCACACTGCTGTGGGGAGCAGCGGGAGGCAGGAGAGGTCTGCGCGCCATGTGGGACCCTCCTCCGGTGGCCGGGGAGCAGCCGGGGATCGAACCGGCGCTGCAGAGGCCGCGGTCAGCATCGCAACCCAGCGCTCAACCGCTGCGCCACCGGGGAGGCCCCCTTTCCTTTCTTTATTATTATTCCCACCAGAAGAAAGAACAAGCCAAAGGGGACAATAAGCTATTTTCTACTGAAATTACTATGACTTTCCATCTTCTGTTTAAATATCCTATTTTTAAAAATCTTCATTTTTTACCTCAGCAGAGGAAAAACATGGATATGGCAGATACAGTAGTATAATAATTGTTGGTACTGAATGATTATGGGACTTCATTATATTCTCTCTGTTTTAAATTTTTCATCATAAAAGGTTGTATAAAATGCATTTTTGTCCTCCAAATTTAATTTCAAAGACTTCTTCATTAATTTCATAGTTTGGGCATGTTTTTGGTTTCATGAATGGAATTCTGTTCATTAGTTTCTAAAAGCATTGGTCTAAAAGTCAGTTTCTGTTCTCAGCACCTTTTTTCTAGTCAGGTGCTCATTTCTCATAGTCTTATTTCTCTTCAGAAGTTACAACTTTTATTTGGAAGAAGAGATTTAAAGTCATCATTCATGCCCCCAGTTCCTTCAGTTTCTCTTCAGGAATCAAGAACTACTAGAAATATAGTCGAGGTATTGGGTCCTACAGTTCAATTTAGGCAGACTATATTGGGGGTGGTGTGACTTTTAGAGTTTAGTGTTTAATCAAATCTGATAGGATACTCAGTGATCCAAAACTTTCCTGTAGTAGGTTTTAGGAAGAAATCTTGACAGGCAGAACAATTGCTATGAGACAATGAGACACATTTAAACAAAGGCTTGCTCCAAGAAATTTAGAAGAAGAGAGATTTCTTCTAATCTCTCTCCAAGAGAGATTAGAAGAAAGCAATAAATAAATGGTGGTATTTACATCATCAAATGAGTGAAAGAGTGTCACCATGTTGGCAAAATGGTGAAGGCTATCTAACGGATGACAGTCATAACAGAAAGTAGAATCAAAATTCAGACACATTATTTTATGCCCTAGAAAAATTGGCAGAAGCCTCCCAGGCCCCTAGTCCTAGAAACTTTGTTACCTCACATGGTAACAAGGCAATTTGTCTGATTTAGTTATGCATTTCAAGACAGGGGTTAGGTCCTTAGAGACAAGGGAAGGGTATAGTTACTAGGAATGACTTGTGAGAGTTGGACAGCAAAGAGACTGCCTTGGTAGTAAGCCTCTGACTCCTCAGATTCCTTAAATATCCCCTTTCGAGCAACAGGAATGTTTGCCAGGATTGATCCATCTGTGAAACTAGAGAGAATTTTGCACTGTATGAATTACGATACTAAATTTCTTGGAGCAAGCCTTTGTTTAAATGTATCTCATTGGTGGTGGGTATTACTTGGTAGTATGGGCCTGTCAGTCCTTTTTTAAAGACTTGGATCTATCATCCAGGCAGATTGCCAGACCAACTGATAGCTTTAACTGGGTCCCAGCTAATGTGGCAAATGTACGAGGAAGTTACCAAATATTACTCCACTTTTCTTTTTTTCCAGTGCAAAATTATAAATCCTTTTTTATTTATTTTATATTTTGCTTATTTTTTATTTTATTCATTTTGATATCTAGGTGTATCAGTGGTTCCAGTTCACCTGGGGTTGAATGGTTTCCTGAGATGTGGAACCTTCATTCTAAAACTGGGACAGTCCCAAGTAAACCAGAATGATTAATTAATACCTCTTCTGTAACTAGCTAACACAGCATTGTTTTGTTTGTGCTGTGATTTATTAGGAGATAATTTGCAGATAACACAACTGTGTTTTGGATGTTGTACCTAACTTAAAACTTTTGTTTTCTGTAAATATGAATCCTTGCCAAAGTAGCTTGTTTTCTGTATTAATTTAAATTGTCAGTAATTTAGAATAATTTTCATTAAAGTAGAAGGAAATCAAGGATTGATGTTTTAAATGTTGACATGGTATTTCAGCTAAATGATATATGTACATCATAAATTTCCAAGTAGGATTTGCATTGTTATTTAAACTAGATTTTTGGTAAGTTCAAGAAATTCTTTTGCAAGAACAAAATGTTTTCATCTATTTAACCTGAAAAGTTACTTAACTTTAAAGCCAGCTTACTTTTAATAAAGCCTGCTAAACTAGCCCACTGGTGAGTAATTGATTAAAAATACTTTCTTAAATATATCTTTTTATAGCCATTTTAGAGTGGTAATGGCTTAAAATCCAATGTGAACAAAGAATGTTCGGGCATTGGAAATAGCACTGACATTGGCCCATAGTTTTCCTCTGATTAAATGAAAGTGACACCAGTAGATTAGAATGAGACTAGGACAATTCACACTGCAATTGTGTTAGTTTAACTTTAACAATCTTTTAACACTCTTGTTTAAATGTAGCTGACATACCATAATTACAAATCTACAAGCCTTGATTATAGAATTTTACATCATGAATCTGTGGGGAAATTGTATTGATTTTTTTTTTTTTTTTTATAAAGCAAGCACCTTTCCCAAACTAAGGAATCGTCCCACATTTGTTTATACCTGTACCTCTGATATACAACTATGTATGACTTATGTACTAGGCAGAGCAGGTATAAAAATGATATAAAAGGTAAGTAAAATATCCATGTTATTAATTAAATACAAATGTTCATATATATGTGTTGTATTGAACATATGTACTGGTTATGTGACGTAAAAGTGAAAAATATTAATGCATACTTACATAAACATAGAAATATAGTTCCCCGCCTTTAGTTTTAACTATTTATGCACTTCCAATATTTAAAATGATGGATAGAAGTATAGTGGGCAATGTCTGGGACAGGTTAATGACATAGCCCTACAAATTATTCCTGTAAGCTTTAGTAGTTTTATCTTATTTTCTTCTCTTCTCCCACATATACCTCTTTGATTTGAATTAAAGTAAGTTCAGCCAAAATGGCAGTGTTCTACCTTGAAATTTAGCTAACATCTTTTGGAATTTCTGCAGTATACCTATTTCTCTGAAGTGATGGTGAAGGGCAGTGTTAACATTCATTAGGTAGTCAGGTCTTCACCTTTCATAATGCTGCAAAGGAAAAAAGCAAAGGCCTCTCATTTTCTAGTCATAAGTCCATGGTTTTCCCAAACCAAGCTGTGGTATTCTGCAAGTTAAATGTGGAAATGAAAGATATTTTTTCCCCTTTTTTGTTTGTATAGATGGCATGTTCACCGCATAAGCAATGTTGGTAATTTTTGTTAATATAGTCTAGAAATGTTCAGGTATGTGATCTGCTCCAGTATTCCATTTCCAATAATAAATTTATAGAATAACAATTATAGAAGATGCTGTTTTTATGTGCTCAAATAGAACTGATATTTTTTTTTATTTTTTTTTTAATAGAGGCATGTTTATTTATTTATTTGTTTGTTTGTTTGTTTGTTTGTTTATACAAGCACTGGGTACAGTCAGAAGCACGGGAGGGTGACAGAATTCACCAGAGCCAGAGCCGGGAGCAGAGCAGGCAGAAGGACCGAAGTACACTGCTGAGGGGAGCAGCGGGCGGCAGGAGAGGTCTGTGCGCCATGTGGGACCCTCCTCCGGTGGCCGGGGAGCAGTCGGGGATCGAACCGGCGCCACAGAGGTCGCGGGCAGCTTCGCAACCCAGCGCTCAACCGCTGCGCCACCGGGGAGGCCCTAGAACTGATATTTTATTTTTTATTTTTTATTTTTTCATGTTTTTTTTTTTTTTTTTTTTTTTTTTTTTTTGTATTTGTAATGACCAAAGCAAAACATTTAAAATCGCAGCTTCTGGAAGAACCATTTGTTCTTGCCAGTCTTGTACCTCTCCTCAAATTTGACCTTGGCCTCTCGTCGGGCCTTGCATTTAAGAGCAGGATCTCTGAAGACATCCTTGTTGACAACAGTTTTGTCCAAGGGGATATCCACAGAGTACCTGGTGGGCATGAGGTGATTGTAGTTATACACTTTCACAAAAGACTTGATCTTTGACCTTTTGGCAATTTTCTTCTTGCCCATGGCAGCTGTCACTTTGCGGGGATAGCGATCAATTCCAGCCACCAGAGCGTGGCTGTAAGGGCGGTCTGCGGTGCCATCATCAATGTTCTTCACAATGACCGCTTTGCGTCCGGAGTAGTGTCCGGCCAAGACCAGCACCACCTTCCCGGGTTTCATGAACTTGCCCATTTCAGCAGCAACCACTCGGGCCTACAGCAAAAAAATAGAACTGATATTTTAATAATAACATATCTGATTTATCCAAAGATCACCTATTATTAGCCTCACTCACAGCCTATATCTTTGAATCATCTGGTATAGTGTTAGTACATAATACTCAACAGAAGTCTTTCAAGTGAGCAAATAAATTAATGAAACCTTTCTTTATAATTTTTTTTACCAATAAGCAATAAGAAACCACTAATTAATTCTAATATTATAGCATAATAGTTACTATAGTGACTTATTCTTACTGTTGGAGTTTAATAGATGGACTCCCAAGCTCCATTTACTACATACTACATACGTGTGACCATGAACAAGTTACTTAACCTTTAAAATTCCCAATTTTCTTAGCTAAAAAATAGGTTAGGGGCCTCCCTGGTGGCACGCGGGGTTAAGCACAGCACTGTGTAAAGCTATCCGCAGGCTCTCTCACCTGCTGCTCCCCTCAGCAGTGTATTTCAGTGGATCTGCCTGTTCTGCTCCCCACTCTGTCTCTGGTGGATCCTCTCACCCCCACACCTCTGGCCTGCACCCCAGCTTTTATATGCATAAATAAATCTTTTTAAAAAAATTAAAAAAATAGATTAATGATAGGTTATTTCTTTCTTGTATTGTTCTTAGGAGAGTTGGAAAAGATAATCCTATGAAGCCCTTAACCCAAATGTCTGATAGGTAGTAAATGTTCAAAGTTTGTTTATTTACTGCTATTATCATTGTCTTAGTCATCATCATCACCATCACTATCATTCTTTAGAGGTATAAACGCTGTGGAGAGAGGACATAGGATGAGTGTTTACTGATCCCGAGAAGAGATAACTGAAACTTGCTTTGTTTTTAATTGTGACAAAAGCTAGCTTTTTAGTTGTCTTGTTCACTAGTTAACTGGAGGAGAAGGGAAGGACATGAAGCTTGTGTTTTTGAGTAATTTCTAGGACTTTGTAATGGCTATCAGTTTCTATAAACTACTTCAAACCCCAACAACAACAACAAAATCTTTGTTTATATCAGTGACCTTTGTATTTTTAGCACCTTAAATGTTGTGTCATTATCATTAATACAATGTGCCAAGGTCCGTTTGACTCTATTGTACTTCCATAAAATTTATTGTAGAAGGTAGTCAAATGGGTAAATATTTGAGAGCTTTTGTTCTAAAATTAATGAGTGATTCACCCCAACTGTCAGAAGACATTCCTACAATTATAATGCTATATTATAGTTATTTCCAAATTCTCCATAGTATTTTGTTTTTAACCAAGTTCTGTCTTTGTTATTGTTGTTGAGATCCTTTTACCTGTATATTTTACCTGTAACCTGTATATTTTACCTGTATCCTTTTTACCTGTGTACTCTATTTTTTATCTGTATACTCTATTTTTTAAGTTTTTTAATTGATTTATGCATATAAGGACGGGTGTAGGCCAGAGGTGCAGGGGGGTGAGAGGATTCACCAGAGACAGAGTGGGGAACAGAACAGGCAGACTGACTGAAATACACTGCTAGAGGAGCAGGAGGGGAGACAGGAGAGGTCTGCTATGCCATATGTGGGTTATGCAACCCAGCCAGGGATCAAGTGCTGCAGTGGCTGGTGATAGCTTGATAGCACTGAGACTTAACCCCTGCACCATCAGAGGCTCCAGTATCTATATACTCTTTAACTCAGGGTTTATTTTTCTATAAAAGTTTTTGGAATAAGTTGGCATCTACTTATTTTTTCACGGAACAATTCATAGTTTCTGAATAGTACAAAGTGGCAGGCTTTTAATATGGCATCAAATTGCCTGAAATACATCTGTATTCTATGAAACTTTTAAAGACCTGTAAGTCTACTAAAGTGTGTTTCAGCTCAGGTTACTACTACAATAGATTGTTGCTCTGTTAAGTTGTAAAGATTCTGCATTATATCCAGATATTTGAAATTTTTCTTAAACAAAGCAGTTCTTCTCATCTTTTTAAGTACCAGAGGGATGATATATAATACAGTGATTTTCACAAAACAGGCATTTAATACATATTTTCAGTTGAGTCAAGGAATGAAAGAAACTAGAAAATATTTCAGTTATATGGAAGGGATAGCTCAAGATCTGGAAATAGAAGTTTGGTTTATGACTGAACTTTGAAGACTGAAATGGAGAAAGTTTGATGAAATACTCTAGTTAGTTAAATATCAAAAGAGCAACAGAATAACTGTAAGTAATCACAATGCTCAGTTAAAGACTTTTTTTAGGTAATATTAACAAAATTAAAAGATAAGAAAATACATTTATATCAACAATTTGATTATTAAACTTCAATGAAAATGTTTCATAGTTTACTTAGAATTAACCAGACTATCTCCCTTTGATTCTAATTTAATAGAGGGTGTATGTGTACGTATCTGCCTGTAATTAAGTTACTTATATAAGTAGGTACACTCATTGCAGATTGTTTTTTAAAGCCTAAGAAAAATAGTGGGATATAGGTTTAGTTGAAAGCTCATGCAGTAAGCAATACTGCAGGGAATCTAAAATAACAAAGTCCAGGGTCCACTCCTTAAAAAAAAAAAAATTGCACTCTAAATTATGCCGTGTAAATAGATGTATCTGAATATTCTTAAGAACATAAGATATCATTTTATATAAATTCCCAGTCTCTGCTTTCTTCTGAGCTTTGCATTTATTTTAAAGTATTGAATAAATGTTCGTATTTTAGTATCCTCTGGCTTCAAACTGCATCTGTCACCAAACTAATTAGCTTCTCAAAGTTTATCCTTTTCATGTTTCGTTATTAAAAAAGGAAATAATTTCATGTATGAAAAACTCTAGAGAAAGCACAATAAACCTGAAATAATCATTTTAAGCATATTTGAAATATCCCTTTCTGAGCCTGTTCTTCTCCCTCTGCCTATAAGTAATTATTCTGAATTTGATCTTTATCATTTCATGTATATTTTTAAACTTTAAATTTGTGTGTAATTATACATAACCTTTATTATAGTATTGTTCTGCGTACTTAACTTTATATAACATTCAATATATATGGAAGGATACACAGAAACTGATTACATTGGTTGTCTGCTGGGAGAGAAGCTAGAGGACAGGGACAGAGGAAATTCTTACAATTTTGAATCATGTATTACCTATCAAAATACAAATTAAATATTTAAAAATTGTAATAGTGTATTAGAATCCATAACTTTCTTCCTGTGCACATTTTTGATTAGTGTGTTTCAACTTGAAATATAAAGCTCTAATTTATTCTCATGTGGGAATGCAGGAGTTTTGTTCTTGTTTTTCATTTTTTTTTAAAGATTATTTATGCAGGACCTCTCCGGTGATGCAGCAGGTTGAGCACAGCACTCTAAGCTGTCCGCAGCCTCTGCAGTGCGGGTTTGATTCCCTCCCGGCTGGCCAGGGAGAAACCCACATGGCACATGGCACAGCAGACCTCTCCTGCCCTGCCCGCTGCTGCCCTCAGCGGTATCTTTGGTCCCTTTGCCTGTTCTGCTCCCTGCTCTGTGTCTGGTGAATTCTCTCACCCTCCTGCACCTCGGGCTTGTACCCTAGTTCTTGTATAAATAAATACATCTTTTAAAAAAAAAGATTATTTATGCATACAAGAGCTGGGGTACAGGCCAGAGGTATGGGGGGTGAGAGGATTCACCAGACACAGAGTAGGGAACAGAACAGGCAGATTGACCAAAGTACACTGCTGAGGGGAGCATTGGGCAAGACAGGAGAGGTCTGCTGTGCCATTTGGGTTGCTCCCAGGCCGGCCGGGGATTGAACTCATGCTGCAGTGGCTGCGGACAGCTTCATAGGTTGCCTCTTAACCCCTTGTGCTACCAGGGAAGCCCCTTGTTTTTCATTTTTATGGATACGATAGATGTTTAGTTTTTTTCTTCCCATCCAGTTTTTCATCTTTACAAATGGTGCTGCTTTGTAGTTTGTTAAATAAAGCTCCTAATGCCACAGTGTATGTCACTGACAGAGTTTCCCAAGGAGTGGACCTTGAATGAATTACAAGTGTGTGGAAATACAGCTCTCCTTAATTTTTAAGATTGCTCTTGTGTAGCCAAGTATAAAACTTTGGGTCTATGGGTGGAAAGTAGGACAAACAGAAAATACAAAGACTTGAAAGAGAGAGCAAGGTTGGCCAGTTGGAAGAGCAGCAACCAGTGAGAGAGGAACAAGGGTAGAAGACACTCAGAAAAGCAGGTGGGAGAGAGTTCAACAGGCCTCTGGTAAGGCCTGTGTGTACCCCCTTGTGCTCAAGTCTGAGATCAGATGTTATCACCTCTGTAAAAGTTTTCTGGCTTTCTTCAAAGTGGGTGGGTGTTCCCAAAGGACTTCATAGCTTTCACCAAGATAGTACTGAAAATACATTATGCTATCAATCCCATTCACTAGACTTTTGGTTTCCAAACTATGGTCTAGGTGCCTCTTAGGAACCTCAAGATGCTTTCAGGGTATCTGAAGAGTCAAAGTTATGTTCATAGTAATGTTAAGACATTATTTACTTCTATTTTCACTTGTTCATAACTTTACAGTGAACTTTTCCAGTGGCTACATAATATGTGTTATTGTTACAGGGCAGGGAGAGGGGCACCCCACACCCTGCAAACCTGCCTGCTCTAAATAGGTTCTGCCATCTGCTGCATCAACACAAAACATATGAGACTTGAATGAAAAGGAACTTTAATACAATTAGGAAACAATACAGGAAAGGCAAAGAATATAGTTTCTAAATCAAGCACCCAAAGTCACCCATCTCCTCATCGGTAAAAGTCCACACAAACGGGATTGGCCCATAGCAAGGCCCGAAAGCCTACCAAGAGTCCAAACCACTTTTCAGTGGGGACCCACAGAAAAGGATCAGAAACAACCAGACAAGTCTGGGAGGAAAAGAGCAAAATCAAAATCAAGACAAAAATCGCCATTGTTATCCTCCCCACGGGTCTCTTACCCACATCTGTGTCAACCAGTCCGTGACCAAAAGGTAAGAGCAGTTTCTTCATGTGTCTCTCTGCTATATGTGCCTCCTCCAGGTCTCTTTTCTCTATTCTTTGCCTTTCCTGTATTGTTTACTAATTGTATTAAAGTTCCTTTCATTAAGTTCTCATGTTTTTGTGTTGATGCAGCAGATGGCAGAACCTTTTTAGAGAACAGGCAGGTTTGCGGGGTCTGGGGTGCCCCTCTCCCTGCCCTGTAACAATATTTTAACAACAAATTGAATGCAGAAGCAGATATGAGAATTCAGATGCTTCTGTTATTCTAGACATTTAAAAGATTTGTATAAAGCAGTGCCATTTTTTCTCACTAATTTTTTTGATTTTGGAAAATATATTCTTCATAAAGTTATTAATAAATACATTTATTTTAAGTGAATTATTAAATACATTTAAATTTTTGAATTCTATTTTAATTTATAGTACAGTAAGTATTAATTTATATAATTCACATAAATGTTCCTTGGGTTTTTGTGATACTGTGATTTATAATAAGAAATATATGCAACGTGAAATAAAAAAGAAATCTGTACATTCTGCCTTCTTCCCCATTCCTGACCTAAAACCCTTGAAATTTCCTAAGTGATAAAGGGCATCTTTTGTTAAGTTAATTAGGTGACTTTTATGCAACCCCTAGATAGTCTAAGAATGGGAGTTAGTGTCCAGGGAAACCAACTAGGGCTGAAAGATTGGATTTTAGTCTTAAACTTGGACCTCCAAGAGAGGAAAGGGACTGGAGGTTGACCAGTGACCAGTGATTGAGTCAATTTTTCCTATGTGGTGAGGCCTCCCTGAAAACCAAAAAGGTTGGCATTTGGAGGATTGGTTTGGTAGACTAGAATGCATCCAAGTGCCCCTGTGCTGAGCTCCAAAATCCACCAGGACAGCAGCTCCTATTTGAGGGCTGATACACTGTATATTAATACATTTCTTCATCTGCCTGGTGATTCAGATCCTTAATGTTCTTTGTCAATGAACCAATAATCTAGTAAGTATGCTCGTCCTGAGTTATGTGAGTCACATTGGGTTATTTTAACCCAAGTGAGGGAATCCTAGAAACCTCTGATTTATAGCCAGTCTATTGAAAGCCCAGGTAACAACCTGGGTTTTTGATTGGCACCTGAAATAGGGACATTTGTGGAACTAAACCCTTAACCTTTAGAATCCAATGTTATCTACAGATAGTGTCAGAATTGAGTAGAGTGGTAGAACACTCAACTGATCTCAGAGAATTGCTTGGTTTGGAAAAGAAGTCCTATAGATCAGGTCTTTGTCAGAATCAGAGTCATAGACACTCAGTAAATTTTAAGACTCTAAATGTGTGTGAAGACCAAAGCACTAGAAAAATAATTCTCAAACTTTATTATATAGAAGAATCAACCTAGGTACTGTTTAAAAATACATTTTCCCAGCATTTTCTACCCTCTACAATTCTAATTCTTCAAGGATTCAGGAATTTATATGCTTTACAAACCTTTGCATAATTCTTTTGTATGTTTTCTTCTAACTGTACTTTGGGAAGCGTTGTACAACTCTTTGAGACTGTTTTATCCATGTTTGTACCTTTAGCACACTGTCTAGTAGGTACTCAACAGTTGAACACTGTATGGGAGTTAGCTGAGGATAGAGTTGAAATCCAGGTGATCTCCAGCAGGATTTTTTTTTTTTTTTTGAATGGAGAATATAAATATAAGTCTTGATTATATGAAAAAAGGAGACAGATTTGAATTGTTTTTATTTATTCTAATGAAAGATGATGGTTTACTTTAATACCTTATTTATAATTTTTTGTGAGTAAAATATTTCATATATATTTTCCCATAGCTGAGATCTCTATAAATGCGTGACCTATTTTTTAAGATACCTTTATGGAAAAATATCCCCAGATATACACTTGGTACATCAGATTACACTAAAGTATTCCATTGATTATTTTTTTAAATTATACACTTTATTTATAGAAAATGTTCTTAAATTATTTTTTTAATTTTTAAATTTTATATATTTCTTATATCATTTTTCATTTTTGTACAACATATGCATTTTCGTCTTGGTTATAGTCCCCATACAATTCCCACCATCTTTGTTTTGATCCTATTCCCTTCTCTCCCTCCTGTAGTGTGTCCCTGGTTTATAGTTGCTTGTTGATTTTGATTTTCACTTTATTAAAATTAGTCTTTTTCCTGGTCCCTTATTTAGGTTTTCTAAATTCCTGCTATGAGTATTTTTTTTTACCACAACCAGGATGAATATTGCTACAAACATTTAAAATGTTGAGGGTCTGATCCTCTGTGTCAGAGGTAGGGAAGAATGCCACCTTCCTTCAGCCCTTTCCCTCACTCAACTCTTTTTGTCCAGTGCAATGGTATTCATTGACTAGGGGGATTGAAGGACAGAGAAGGGATAAGGGAGAGATAACTTTTCTTGCCTTGAAATCCCAAGTTCTCAAGGAATCTATAGTTGCTTCTCTTGTAGCCCCTCTTACCTCCTAGGAAGTAGAGAAGTAACTGCTTCTATGGCAAGGATGCCAATAAGTTAGGAGGCATTCTTGGTATCTAAACTGAAATTCTGATTTTTTCCTTATTATTATCATAGTTATACATGGTTATAACTATGTTTATGTAGTTATACTTAGTATTCTGTAGAAAGTGATTTATGCAGGGCCTCCCTGGTGGCACAAGGGGTTAAGTCTCAGCACTGTGAAGCTACCACCAGCCACTGCAGCACGAGTTTGATCATGGACCAGGGAGCTACCCACATAGTGCTGCAGACCTCTCCTGCCTCACTTGCTGCTCCCCTCAACTGTGTATTTCAGTCAGTCCGCCTGTTCTGTTCCCCACTCTGTCTCTGGTGAATCCTCTCATCCCCCCCATCCCTGCCACCTCTGGCCTATACTCCAGTTCTTGTGTGCATAAATAAATAAAATCTTTTAAAAAAAGTGATTCATGCACCTTTACGTAGTTAAGTAGGGTAAAATAGACATTTTGTGGGACAGATTATGAAGCTTAAACCAACTGTAACATTTTTTCCTGGAGGAAACATACCTGCATGTGGATCTCTACAACCTGGTCATAATAAACATTTATGCAGTGTAACGGAAAACCAGATTGGAGAATGCTTGAATTATATTATGTGATGACTTAGTTTCATGTTTACTTTAGATTTTTTTCTATCTCTTATTTTCAAGTAATGTTGTCAGCCATTAATGTGTCCCTTACTGTTCTTGCTTCTCATAACTTTTACTTAGATCTGTCACTGTTTCTTTTGCTACTTCTAATCTATTTTTGGGGAACTCAGATCATTTTTACTTATATCTGTATAGGCATGTAAAAATTGAAGTTGTTAGAAGTCCACTCTCTGATTTTTTATTTTACTTAGACTAGACTCTCTTTGGCTACCATGGCACTGTATATATATTTTTTAAATATTTTATTTTATATAATTCTTACATCATTTTTCATCTTTGTACAATGTATGCATTTTCTTTTTGGTTATATTCCCCATACAATTGCATCCCCCCCATTTTGACGCTAGTTCTTCCTCTCCCGCCCTCCCTAATCCCCATCCCCCCCCCCCCCCCCCCCCCGTGTGTCTTTGGTTTATAGTTGCTTGTTGATTTTGATTATTACTTTGCATTTATTTTTCTTTGGTTTATAGTTGCTTGTTGATTTTGATTATTTGCATTTCTTTTTCCTGGTCTCTTATTTAGGTTTTCTAAATTCCTGCTATGAGTGAGACCATCCGGTATTTTTCTTTTTCTTTCTGACTTATTTTGCTGAGCATGATCCCTTCTAGCTCCATCCATGTTCCTGCAAACTGCATGTGTTTATCTTTTTTGATTGCTGAGTAATATTCCATGGTATATATGTACTACATCTTCTTGATCCAGTCATCTGTTTTTGGGCATTTGGGTTGTTTGCATATCTTAGCTATTGTAAATAGTGCTGCTATAAACATAGGTGTGCAGGTGCCCTTTGGAATTACTGTTTCTGTGTCCTTTGGGTAAATGCCTAGGAGTGGAATTGCTGGATCATATGGAAGCTCTATGTTTAGTAGGTCAAGAAATCTCCACACAGCTCTCCATAGTGGTTGGACCAGTTTGCACACCCACCAGCAGTGCAGGAGAGTTCCTTTTTCTCCACAACCTCGCCAGCATTTGTTGTTGCTAGTTTTTTTTAATATGTGCCATTCTCACTGGGATAAGATGGTATCATTGTAGTTTTGATTTGCATTTCCCTGATTACAAGTGATGTTGAACATTTTTTCATATGCCTGTTGGCCATTTGCATTTCCTCTTCAGAGAAGTTTCTTTTTAGCTCTTCTGCCCATTTTTTGACTGGATTATTTTCTTTGTTGTTGTTGAGTCTCATCAGCTCTTTGTAGATTTTTTTTTTTTCACTGTGGCATCCAGTTTCTATTCACAAAGAAAAAGCTCCAGTCCATCTTTTAATTTTTTTTGAAAAATTCCTGACATTACAGAACTAAACTGAAATGTATTAATATTCCACTCTTACATTTCCATGACAAACAAACAAAAAAAAATTCATGAGCCAAAAAACAACAAAACCCAAAAAAAACAAAAAACCAGAGAAAAGCTTATAAAACTAAATATGGATCTCAGCATCTCAGCAGTAACAGCTGAACAGAGAAAGGAATTAAAACGCTTTAATTAAAAAATCATGAGTGAATGATAAAGTGTGTAGAAACTGAAAATTTATAAACTATTTAAAACCTGGAATCGCTGACTGTTCAGAAACTACACAGATGGATCATGAGTGGTGGTGAACAGCAGAAAGGGATTATGGATGAATCTGTATTGTTCTAGCTGCTCCCCATGCCACCCGTCTCCGAGGAAAGCCTGACATTGATTAGATATTGAGCCAGGCTAATGCTGGCAGCAGATCCAGTGATGGTAACCTGCCTATCAATAGATCCTTCCACTGGGTTTGCAATTTTGATCTGCGCCCCAGACATCTGACGGATCTCATTGATTTTGGCGCCTTGACGCCCGATTATGCAGCCAATCAAATCGTTTGGAATGGTGAGTTCATGAGAAGTAGTCTGAGCAGATGCATCCAAACCTGCACTGAATCCGGTGTTGCCATGCGTCATGGGGAAATGAGACTGTTGCATTGCCAACTGGTGCAGCTTGGTCAAATCTGGCTGTGGAATGGCATACTGTCCTTGAATGGTATAGGCCTGACCACCTGCAAAGATGACCGGGGAACTGGACGGCTTGGGCCAGTATGGGATAGTCACGCCCTTCAGAGGGGACTGGGAGAGAGTCTCCAACATGACCATGCAGATCTGTTTCACACACTCTGATGGATTGCGGAGTGCCAGCAATAGTGATGGCCTGCTCAGTTGAATTGGGGAGCATATCCCCTGCCACCTGGACCTGAGCCCCTGTACTCTCTCTTATTTCCTTGATCTTGCAACCACCTTTTCCAATGAGAGAGCCACACTGACTAGCAGGGACCACCAGCCTCAGGGTGACTGGGGGTCTACTGGCAGCTGTGCTATTGGTCATAGAGCTGCTAATATCCTCTTCCAGTTTGTCAATGATCATAGCAAAGGCTTTGAAGATGGCATTAGTGGGTCCAGCCAAAGTGATAATTCTCTCAGGACAATTTCCTTCTGAGATGTTGATACGTGCACCACTCTCTTCTCGCATCTTCTTAACTGATTCTCCTTTCTTTCCGATGATACTGCCAACTTCCTTTCCATGCATAAATAGCCGGATGGTGAGAGTGACATTTAATCCACCTTCAATCACACCGGTGTCCATGTTGAGCAGTGCTCTGGGGAGCTGGACTTTGAGTGGTCAAGTCTTTGGTCACTGGTGGGGGTGAAAGCCAAAAACTGCAGGCGCAAGGCCACTGAGGGGAAAAGGAGCGGGCGGGAAGGGGAAGGGCAGGAGGGGGGGGGGGTGGCGGAACAATAGGGGCGGGCAGGAAGGTGAGGTGCCCCCCCCCCCTGCGGGCGGGCGGGTGGAGGAGGTCTTTGTAGATTTTTGTGATCAGTCCTTTATCATTAGCGTTGTATGCAAAAATGTTCGCCCAGTCTGTGGGGTTTCTCTTTGTTTTTGTTATTGTCTCTTTTGCTGTGCAGAAGCTCTTTAATTTGATGTAGTCCCAGCTGTTTATCTTTGCCCTCACTATCACTGCTTTGGGTGATGTGTTTGTAAAGATGTCTTTGATGTACCATGGCACTGTATATTAATCCCCACTAGGATATAAGCTCCATGGAGGCAGGGGCACATCCCCCAGATTTGTGGCACAAAATACACTCTTGGTAAATATTATAAAATGAATGAATTTGTTCTGTGACATTTTAAGTTCCTTGAGAACTTAAAGAGAGTGTCTTATGCTCCATTTTCCTTTAGTATATTTGAAAACAACACTCTTTTAGAAAATTTTTAATATAGATAAGATATAAAAAGATAATAAGTGAAACATGAGTAAGCTGCACCTCTTTGTTAAGCCACCTAGTTTTCTCCTTTTTGAGCCAGTACCATTGTTTATTTGTGTGTGTGTGTATCTATCCTTCCAGAGACTTTGCATGTACATGTATTACATTTATGTCTTTAAAAACAAACAAGGGTGATAGAGCAATCTAAATTCCTTTTATATGGCTGCAAAGTAGTCTTCTGCATGGACATACCACATTTTTTTAAAACTAATGTTCTGCTGATGTATCTCTGTATTGTTTCCAGTATTTTGTTGTTTTGGAAAATACTGCAATGAATTTCCTTTGTTGTTTTACAAATGTGCTGGAATAGCTGTACAATAAATTTTTTTAAAAAAGATTTATTTTTTCATTTATTTATACAAGCACTGTGTACAGTCAGAAGTGCGGGAGGGTGAGAGAATTCACCAGAGCCAGAGCAGGGAGCAGAGCAGGCAGACTTAAGTACACTGCTGAGGGGAGCAGCGGGTCTGCATGCCTTGTGGGACCCTCCTCCGGTGGCCGGGGAGCAGCCAGCTTCGCAACCCAGCGCTCAACCCCTGCACCACCGGGGAGGCCCTACAATAAATTTTTAAGAGTGGAATTTCTGGTGTAGGGGAGGTATAGAAACTATGTTTCTAGTAAGGAAATCATTTAATTTTTTTTCTACCTTCCTAAATTCTTTAACTGGGGCCCTGTAAATTAGACCAACAAAAGACAGATTAACAAGAGAAAAACCAAGGGAAGCAGCATGTACAAATATGTAGAAATTACTCATTTGAGTGACTCAAAGGGTGGTTAAAATTTGATATTATATAATCCCAAAGAATAATAAATTTGTAGGGAAGTGACATGACCAAAAAAAGGACTCAATTTCTGGCTAATTGAGGGAAAGTAAATGTTTATGGGAGAACTAATAGAAGATAAGAGCTAGTTGGTAAAGTTTGTTATATAAACTCCTAGGGTGTCAGAGAGGGGAGGAGAAGCATAAATTTATATCCTGCTTTTAGGTAAATAGAGGAAAGCAAATAATTTCTTGTGTTGCCTTAGCTCACAATTACCCTTATACCAAAGTGACATATTCTGCTACCCTTCACTCACTCAGGTTTTAAATTTGTGTTTTAAATTTGGGATAAATTGGCAAGTTGCCTTTCAAGGAGAATTTTATCTGTTTATAATTCCAGTAATGATTTAATATAGAATTTTGTTCACATGCAGCTTAACATCCGTTTGGTCTGTTAAGAATTAAGCTATGTAGGTTGAAATACCCAAGTACTTTTAACTTTTTTAGGAAAGTACTTCCTACATCCTTAAAGTGTTTTCCACATCCATGAACAAATGAGGCATATAGGTATGCTAAATAATTTAAATTAATTTCACTTCTGAATATAGTCCTAAAAGGAGAAAATGTTTTCTGTTTGAAGCTCTAAACAGAGCCAAGTTACTCCTTTGAGATTGTCTCTCTCTTACCCCACTCCCCCCTTCCTGCCCTCCCTCCCATGTGTGCAAGAGAGGTAGATTATTTGCTCAGGATTACCCAGCTAATTAATGGTAGACCCAGTCTTGAGAAACTTTGTAATAGTACATTACATATATCATTTAAAACTGTGAATTCTTCAGAATGAGATTTCTGTTCTAAACTATTAAAGCTAGGGCCTCCCCGGTGGCGCAGTGGTTGAGCGCTGGGTTACGAAGCTGCCCACAGCCTCTGCAGCACTGGTTCGATCCCCAGCTGCTCCCCGGCCACTGGAGGAGGGTCCCACATGGCGCACAGACCTCTCCTGCCTGCTGTCCACTGCTCCCCTCAGCAGTGTACTTCGGTCCTTCTGCCTGCTCTGCTCCCCGCTCTGGCTCTGGTGAATTCTCTCACCCTCCCTCGCTTCTGACTGTACCCAGTGCTTGTATAAATAAATAAATAAATCTTTTTTAAAAAAATCTAATAAAAAATAAACTATTAAAGTTAAATTTTATTCAGTTTGGTCCTCAAAATTAGGTTCAATGAATTTTGACTAAGTCATTTTTCAGTTTTACTATTTGAATTTAAGTTTTTAAATAATAAATTTGTAATATCCAAAGAATAACCACTGGTATGTTAGAATCAAGTTAGTTTGATAAACATGTCAACTTTACCTTTGTGAACATTAATGTTGTATTCTGCTCTTCATTATCTTACTTAGGAGAGCACATGAATTGCTTTGGTTCTCTCCTCTCTGGAGAAATTTTATTTATTTTTTTTTTTTTTTTTTTTAAAAGATTTATTTATTTATTATTTATACAGATTGATTGATTGATTGATTGATTAATTGATACAAGCACTGGGTACAGTCAGAAGCGCGGGAGGGTGAGAGAGAATTCACCAGAGCCAGAGCGGGGAGCAGAGCAGGCAGAAGGACTGAAGTACACTGCTGAGGGGAGCAGCGGGCGGCAGGAGACTTCTGCGCGCCATGTGGGACCCTCCTCCGGTGTCCGGGGAGCAGCCGGGGATCGAACTGGCGCTGCAGAGGCTGCAGGAAGCTTCGCAACCCAACGCTCAACCGCTGCGCCACCGGGGAGGCCCTCTCTGGAGAAATTTTAGAGACTACTTTCATAGTGTTGAAAATGATAAGATAAAACAGATCGATTGTATAGATGTGCTGCAAAATTTAAAATACTGTTGTACAAACTCCTAAAAGAAAACATTTTTCTAATGCAAATCTTAAAACTCTAAATTCTAAACAAAATGTAAATCTAAACTTTATGTTCAAACACTATTGCCAAAGAATCTATCTGACCAAATAGAATAAGAAGCAGCAAAAAAAAAAAAAACTTTAAAAGACCAATAGCACCTTGCTAGTACATTGCTAATAAGGACTAATAGGTACTTAAACTGATGAAAGTGATTCAGACAACAACATATTAACCCCCTACTGTGCCCTGTTTTAAGCTGTTAATAGACATTAGCCTTTTAAAGAAAGACTAACACTTTTATATTTCTTTTCTAAGCCTTTGATAGATAGTGAACTATTTTTATTGCCTTTTGCTGCATTTGATTTTTAGAGCTCAGTGCATTTTCCAGAATATTTCTGAGAAATATTAATTCCTCTGAAAGTTTAGATGCCATGTATTCTTTTTAATATTTTAATATAATAAGATAATTTTGATTACTCTAAATTTTTCTGTAGCAATTATATGAGATGAATAAGTGCTGATACAGTTTTCACTGACAAAGAGAATGTTAGTTTAGTGAAAATTAGGTTTGTTTTTCTTTTTTTACATTTTAAGACCAGAATTTTTTCAAATTTTTTCCAGTAGTGATATATCTATGAAATTGTAAGTATTATAAATAATTGGTCATTTTCCGGAAATGAATTTAATTTTTAAAGTTTAAACTGTCACTATACATATGTATTTATGATCAGGGAGGATTTTTTTTTTTTTAATGTTCTAAGGAAACTTCAGTGCTCACCACCAGTCAAAATGGTAACCTAGGTTTTGTTTAGGTAGACTGCTTTTATATCACTTCTTTAAAAAACAGATTAGTAAATAGTTTTTATAAGTGAACATGATAACCACTACAGTACAGAAATGCCATAATAAATAGTTTTTGGAAGTTTAATGTTTCAAAATAAGTCCTCACTTAACGCTGTCCATCTGTTCTTGGAAACTGCTGCTTTAAGCAGAATGACATATTATGAAACCAAGTCTTTGAACAGTTATTTCATTCAACATCAACCTGATTTTTTCTCATCAACTTAATAACAAAATGATGTTGAATGAAATGTTATTTGAGAGCCTTCTGTATAAAGCTAATAAAGATTTGAATTGGTTTTAAGGGCAATTTTATTTTCAAAACACTGATTCCATGACACAAGTAAGTGTTGAGCAGTATATTGACTAGCCAGTTAAATAGTTGACCAAACTAAATAATGTATGTGCTTTGGATAAATTATGACTATACAAAAAATTTGGGGCTTTGGAATTTCTTTAAAATAAAAACATAAGCATAGTACCTAATTTGTGATCCAAATAATATGTTTTTAGTGACTACAAAAATGAATGGTATATACACAAAGTATATTTCTATTATTTCTCATGCCTATTCAGAACCAAGGGGAAAAAATGAAGCAGAGTGTTCATGAGAGATTGTCTTACACAGTTTGTGGATTTGTTATTATGACTATCAAGTAAATATCTTATAAGTAGGTTTAGACATAGCAGTTAAATTTATTACTGGTAGTAGTATTGGGTATGGCTTTTTTGCTAGGATTAATTTTGCTTTTAAGATCACATACATATTATACTAATCAGTCTTTTATCCTGGAATAGATGCTTCCTATTAAGCATCTATTAAAATAAGCTTAATTTTATCATAACATTTTACTATTAAGTTATTTAAATGTCCTACTTGGCTGGAATTTTGTTTTCCTGAATTAGAAGTAATTGAAACAGGTGTTGAGTGGCAAGTTTGAGATGTTTCTGATGACTGCAATTCCTTATTGGGAACTAAATGGACAAAAATGGTTCACTCTTCATGTCCATGTTTTACTATCTCTGGAAAAGAAGTGACCAGTACATTTGAAGACATCAACAACCAATTCTTTCCCCAACAGTAAGTAAACAGAAGCTCATCTTCTTGCAATTTTAAGTATTTACCACAGTCCTTGAAAATCCTCTTTTTTCTCCCCATGGCAGAAATATTTTCCAGTAGCAGAGTTGAATAACTCTGGTGAGAGAACATATGAGATGCTAAATGATATCTCTCTGTCAGCTAGTAACATTACTGCCAATGTTGACTGTAATGCATTTTCCCCAGGCCTGAGGATTCCTTCATTGGATTTATTTCAGTAGCCATTTATTGAACATTTACTATGTGTCATATACTGTTCACTAGAATTTTATTACAGTTTTTGCCACTCTACACACCATCACCAATTCCTTCATAAGTTATCTTTAACATACAATACATATGTCCTAGCTTCATATTCCTTATTATCACAATTCATTGTGAAAATTTAGTATCTTTTTGATGAATAAATTTATGAAATTAGTGATAACTTTGTTTAAAATCAGTGTCACTGCATTAGATAACTAAGTTTGTGATATAAATTAATTTTAGTAGCAAAGATACTGTTGTGAATTTCAAATAAATATAACATTACTCTGAATTATAAATATTACACAAAGTACCACTTTGAACCAATGAGTGATTAAAAAAGTACTGAAAAGGTAAAGGCAGTCATATATCATTATTATAATTAACTTGCTGAATAACTAATGTTTTCCATTTCTTTATTTTTTTTTTGAGATTTTATTTATACAAGAACTGGGGTACAGGTCATAGGCGCGGGAGAATGAGAGAATTCACCAGAGACACAGTGGGAGCAGAACAGGCAGATGGACCAAAGACACTGCTGAGGGGAACAAAGGGCATGGCAGGTCTGCCATGCCATGTGGGTTTCTCCCTAACCGGCCGGGAATCAAACCTGCGCTACAGCTTCACAGCACTGAACTCAACCTGATGCGCCAGCAGGGAGGCCCAATGTTTTCCATTTCTAAAACTCATTGTCATCACTTGTACCTTACCTTTAGCTTCCTTTTGCTTATTTTGGCAACATAAAAAGGTGTGGAAACAGGGCTTCCCTGGTGGCACAAGGGGTTAAACACAAAACTATGAAGCTATCCACAGCCACTGCAGGATGAGTTCGATACCCGGCTGGCCAGGGAGCTACCCACATGGCACAGTAGACCTCTCCTGTCTCGTCTGCTGCTCCCTTCAGCAGTGTGTTGCGGTAGATCTGCCTGTTCTGCTCCCCACTCTGTCTCTGGTGAATCCTCTCACTCCCCTGCACCTCTGGCTTGTACCCCAGTTCTTGTATGCATAAATGAATAAATCTTTTCTTTAAAAAAAAAAGATATGGGAACAGTAATGTTGACATTTTCTGAGCTTTCCCATCTACCATACATTACTGAGCACTTCGTGTGTGTTATTTAGCACTCACAATTCTTTTATGTGTAGTAGTTGCAATGATCCCCATTTTACAGATGAAGAAATCAAGTTTAAGTAATTTGCCTAAAAATAAACAGTTAGGCCTTGGTAGAACCAGGAAGAGAGTACCTATGAGTGACACCAGTACACCAAACTATATCTTTTTAGTTTGATAAATTTATAAAAGAGATGAGACTGACCATGAGGACATTGTATGTAGAAAGACAACAAATTCTATTCTATCGGAACGTGTGATGTTAGAGACAAAAATCTTAGAATTAGTAAGAAAGTGTTTTGTGAGCCGAAAATTATGACAGACTTGCCTTAAGGGCATGGTTTTTCATCATTGGCATTTCTGACATTTGGAGCTGGATAACTCTTTGTTCGGGGTTGTGGGAAGGTTATCCTTTACACCATAGAGTGTTTAGCAACATCTCTGGCCTCTACCCAGTAGGTGCCATTAACAAATATATGTGACAACTGAAATTGTCTCCAGACGTTGTCAGGTGCTCCCCCATGGAATAAAAATAAAATTGCCACTGTTGAGAATTACTCTAAGGGTTAGCAAAGGCTATCACCACTGACATTGGAATGGAATCTTGAGTCCTAATAGAAGTCATATTCTAATAGATAGAACTGTGTGTGTGTGTGTGTGTGTGTATAAATATATATATAAATAAAAGCTTGGAGTTGTTGCTCAGTATATCTGGGCGTCAATAAAATGTAATGGCTGGAGCATTTAGGATGTGTGGGACTGAGGAGCTAGTAGGAGGTAATGTTAATAAATTAGGCCGCATTGGGGGCTTTAAATAATTTTCGCTAACACAGAAATTAAGTGACTTTTATAAGGAAACAAAGATATTAAGTGGCGAATAGGTGCCACTGTCTAGGTTTAGGTTTCTTAGTCCATGCCTCTAACCATTATTTGCTATCCTTAAGGCAGTAGCTTTTCACACTGGCATTTATTTTTCCTAGCAAGTCTTTTGAATCTAAAGTTGTGCTAAAGTACCTTCATTCTATAGTTGATGTTGAAATCTTTAAGAATCTGATAATTATTCCAGATTTCAACCCAATTAAGAATTTTTCT
The DNA here is from genome assembly GCF_014898055.3 of Talpa occidentalis. Taxonomy (NCBI): domain Eukaryota; kingdom Metazoa; phylum Chordata; class Mammalia; order Eulipotyphla; family Talpidae; genus Talpa; species Talpa occidentalis. The sequence goes on along the minus strand of NW_023604972.1, from coordinate 92,554,193 downwards.
GGCCATTGTTGATAGACAGTGACTTGGAATTGGGGGGGGGGAATAGTAGACATTTTGCTGGGGGATGTATTCTCAGATCTTTCCATGTCCCCAAATTTACAAGCTACAGTAATTTTCCTACATCCTTTAGTTAACTAATATTGCTTACTATCCTGTTACTTACTGTCACTAGGAATTGACTTTTGGCTCTTTTTCCTGAAACAAAACGGGTTTTTGTGTTTTAGTTCGCTTACCAGAGTTATATCACACATGGGACAAATGAAAGAATAGAAAAGCTACATTGGGATGGGATGCTGAACAGTTGTCAGACTCAATACCATGCCATCCTCAGAGCTCATAATCTTAAGAATTTTATTTTAGGGCCTCCTCGGTGGTGCAGCGGTTGAGTGCTGTGTTGCGAAGCTGCCCGCAGCCTCTGCAGCACTGGTTCGATCCCCGGCCACCGGGCAAGGGTCCCACATGGCGTGCAGACCTCTCCTGCTGCCCGCTGATCCCCTCAGCAGTGTATTTCGTCACTCTGCCTGCTCTGCTCTCCCCTCTGGCTCTGGTGAATTCTCTCACCCTCCCGCGCTTGTGACTATACCCAGTGCTTGTATAAATAAATAAATAAATCTTTAAAAAAAAAAAAAAGGAATTTTATTTTAGCAAAATTAAAATTTCATTACATGAACACTTTGGGGCTATTTAGAGTTAAGTCCTCAAATGTTAAGTCCCCAAATGTCCTCTGTATTTTCTTGAAGACCATTATATGGGTTTGGGTTTATTACTGAGGGCCTTTTACAAAAACAGCCTAATTATTTCCTTTTTTTAGAATGTAAATGCACTTATCTAAGTTTTAATTAGAAAGCTTAGCAGCAGCATTTGTAAATAAACTATTAAAAATGTTTCTACACTTCTGCCTTTTGGTTAGTATAGGCAGGGTGAAGAGGGGAGGGATGCAAGAGAGAGACATGTACAAGGAAGGGACATAACATTAAAAAGGGAGTAGAAAGAAGTAAATGTTACTTGCTTTGGGCTGTGGCTTCTGTGACACTTCACTTATTCTACCCATTAAAAGACTAAGCTCCTTGCAGAACTTACTTTATTAGGGACTAGTAAAATATACTTTATTTTCTTTGTAGTCTTCATATTGTGCCTTGAACTGAATGTTATTTAAGAAATGTTTCATATCTGATTGGCTGATGAATCACTTCTTACAATTCTTCAAAAATTCTAATCTTTAGGGCCTCCCTTGGTGGTGCAGCGGTTGAGCGTTGGGCTGCAAGGCTGCCCGCAGCCTCTGCAGCACTGGTTCCACCCCCGGCCACCAGTGAGGGTCCCATATGGTGTGCAGACCTCTCCTGTTGCGCCCGCTGCTCCCCTCAGCAGTGTATTTTGTCAGTCTGCCTGTTCTGTTACCCGCTCTGGTGCTGTTGATTTCTCTCACCCTCCCGTGCTTCTGACTGTACCCAGTGCTTGTATAAATAAATAAATACATTTTTAAAAAATTTCTAATCCTTAAATTGTTAGAAAAAGTGCTCTGATTGGGATAAATAGAGGGGCCTCTCAATGTGGAGAGTATTTCCTAATCTGTATCAGCAGCAGCCTGCAGTGTAGATGAAATTTAGAAAGATCCAAGATCCAGGCACAAGGCAATTTTCCTACTTTTTGGACTTGGTAAATAGACAACTTTTGAATATAAAATATCCTCCAGGCCATTACTAAATATGCAGTTTCAACCTAAATGGCCACTTACAGGGCAATGGATTAAGAAGATATAGTATATATACACAATAAAATACTGCTCAGCTATAAAATAAGATGAACTCTTGTCCTTTGTGACATCATGGATGGAACTGGAGGGGACTATGAGAAGTGAAATAAGTCAGAAGGAGGAAGACAAATACTGGATGATTTCACAAATTTGGAATACAGAGAGGAAAAAACCAAACTGACAAAACTAAACTAAAACAAACCCTAGAAATATGACTGCAGAATAAAGACATCTAGAAGGAGAGGGGGAGTTGGGGTGCAAGAACAAAGGGGGAGGAGACCCAGTGGCCTAGGGTAAAGCACTATGGGTACTGGATGGTGGAGGTGGTGTGTCATAGTCAGTGTTGTAAACCAGTATTACCTCAATAAAGAAAAAAAAAAATAAGCAGTTTACTTAGAACATTCTCTAGTATAATGATCTGAATAATACTAGTTATTCCTTAATTTTTAGGTTTCTTCTTAATCATCACTTCTTTCCTAAAGACATGCCTGGCCAATGACAGAATCAGGTACTCTTCCTGTATGCCCCGTGCACCATCAGATCTACAGATTTACCTTCATTTGCACTATTTCTTTCCTTATTACTCCCTCTTAGAATCAAAGGTCTGATATCAACATTCCACCTGTGGTCTGAATCCTATCCCCTTGCCCTGTGTTTGTCTCTTCTCTATTCAGTGTCATTAACCTTTCTACTAGTTTCTTGCCAGCAGGATTTAAACATTGCTGAAACCACTAGCTTATTAAAGAATCAACAGTGCAAACCTTTTTCTCATTTCCCTTTCTAAGAGCTAAATTTGTCAGAGTTGTCTGTATTCACACACTCCATCCTCATTCCCACCTCCCCACCACTTCTTAACTCACTCAATATGGCTTCTCTTCTTACCAGCAGTAGTGAAACTAAAATTACTCATAATATCTAACAGTGTTCATCTTGATTTATTAGTGGCTGTTGACATAATTGTCTTCCCCCCTTCTTCTTTGCCCTAATTCTTTTTACATCAAACCCTAACTCTGACATTACTTTCTTGGGGAAGTCTTCCATATGATCCTTTCCCAGCTCCCATTAAATTTGGCTGTTTTAAAAGACAGATATTCTCCTACCAAAGATTAGTGTATTACTGAATCATGGTTATGGAATACATTCTAGATTTCAAATGGATACCTGGGTTTCTGTTTTTAAATTTCTATAGTATCTTGCAAGGGTCTAGGGAGCCTTTTAATTGCTACTATGTTCTAAAAGAAGGAAAATAAGAGATGGGGACTTAACTATTACTTCTAAGGGAAGAATTAAAGAATCATTTCTGCTTCTTTGTTTTATTAACAATGCAGATAATCTCAAACTTAAATATAACTATTTCTGTGGACCTCTTGACTTTTAAATACTGAAACACTGGTCTCAGTAGTTACATTTCTCTGGGGCAAATAGGCAGGAAGGAGAAGTGATCCAACCAAAGATGACTGACCTATAGAGCACTGTATTACAGACATCTTTGATCTAAGTAAGAAATATGTTTTATTTTACATCATGACACAGTATAATAGTACATCTGCATGTATAAAGCTGAACAAAAATTTAATGAAATATTCCTGTTTTTATGACTTATAACACACTCTGCTTTTTCCAATTCCATTCTATCTCTCCCATTAAAATGATGCTGATCACTGAATTGATTTCAGGAGTCATGGCTTGCAGCCCTGACCAATAGATTACAACCAGCCATTTGGAAACACTCCTGTAGAAGTAGTTGGTGACTAGAATCTATTTTCAAACCGGCCAGTTTAGCAGTGGTATGGGAAGGACATGGCTGTTGCTGAGTTCCTGTTTTGTATGCAGCGTTGGACCAGGCTCTATACTTACTTTATATTCACTGCTATTTTGTAGAATAATTAGTCTTCCCATGTTACATGGAGAAATAGACTTAAAGAGGCTCTTAGGGAGATGTAAATAGCAAATGTCTGAACTAAGATTTGAACCTTCCAAAGCCCATGCATTTGTACTGTATTACTTTGTCTCCCGAATAAGTAACATTGCAAATATATGCTAAACTTAGATGGGAATTAGTGACATTTAAGTGTCTTCAAAATTTTATAGTGAAAAATAACAATAAAAAGCTCCATTAAATGTGAATTGAGACAGGCATAAACATTGACAAACAGTTAAATAGTGATAGATTATATTGGCTTTCCAGAGAGCTTAAGTTCTTCATGCCTCTGCTCATCCAAGAGGTAGAGGTAATATCCTTAAGGCTGAGATATATGGGGTTTCCTTGTTGGTAAGGTAAATGAAATTTTCAGAGGCTTTACTACTGCACCAGAGCAGATAATAAGGCAATTAGAACTGCTAACTTGATGAAACACCAGACTGGGATGAATTATATCATGAATTGCAAAGAAACAAGAAATTTTACAGCAACTTTGGAGACCTAAGATGAAAGCTATGTCAGTAAAGTGAAGTGAAATCGATAGTTAAATTTGAAGTGCTGGATTTATTGACCTGAAAAACCCAATTAAGCATTACAGTTCCAGTCTTAAAATATTTCTCATCAGCTTTGTAAATAAATAGAAAAAAAGTGTGCTTATGGTTTAATTTCTGCTATTTAATAGTGTGAATTTAAGATGTTTTCTTCCTTTCTAATTTTTGAGCTGTCCATACTCTAGGAATTATCTAGTCCAACACCATCATTTTATAGTTGATGAACCTGAGATCTAAAGACCTTAAACAGCTTACCCAAGATCACAGTGCAAAGTAGTCAAGAATTGGAACTAAAATCCAAATTACCTCATATTCCTTGGCTTAATTTTTATTTGATCTGAGTAGAAGCATTGATAAATGACTTCTTTTTATAAGCTAATTTATAGAATATTATATTTTCTTTAAAATTCCTATCACATAACTAATCCCATTGCTAACACTTAAATAATGTACTATTTGCCAGAGATAGTTGAGAAGCAATCACTGGAGAAAAGGTAGTGTTTCATGTTTCAGTAAGGAGAGGTCTGCCTGCCATTTTTTTTTCCCCCTAGAAGATGCTTTGGGCAATGTTTTCAGTCTAAGAATCAGAACTACAAATACCATCATCCACACCTAGAAGATAGACTTCTAATGAACATCTTTGCAACATGAGCATTTTCATATTTATATAAAAAATTGGAGGAACAGCTGTAACTATTGGTTTAAATACCAGAGAAATGATTCAATTACAAGCTTTTCCTTTCCTTTAGAAAACTTTTTAGGATGTTACTCAAGTTTCTAAAAGTTCTCTTTAGGTTCCAAAAACCATTAGGTTATAGAACTATTTAGGTTATAGAAACTAAAAATAGTTTCTATAGTATAGTATCTTTAGTGTCTGTAACAATTCAATTGCTATAGATACTAAAGGTTAGATCTCTAATATCCATCGTCTGTATGATTGTTAATGTAATTACACAAAATGACAATTAAGGTAGTATTTGTGTAAGCAGTTCAACTATAAAGCATTACATAGACGTGTATTGTTATTCAAGATACAACTATTTGGGGAGAAACACTTTAAGAGAGTTAAAATTCTGCTGGATGACTTTATAAGGAAGTCTTCCGAGACAGGAGGACATTTCAGATCTTGATGAGGAGTGGAGATGAGGGCCTGGAACTAGGGAATGAGGGTCATTGCCTCTTGGCAAAAGAAATAAGATAAATATCTCTGGAGCTCATTTAAAGTGATAGAAAATAGAACATTTTAGAATGTAGCATGGACATTATGACAGCGGTGTAGAAAGCACAGAGAGTGTAGTGAGAAATATATCCAGAGGGCCTTTAATGTGCTTTTGAAAATTTTGAAATTCTGTAGTTTTGTTTTCTTTTTTTTTTCTTTAATTATTTGGGTAAAGCAAGGAAATTCTAGTGACCATTTGAGGTATACATTGTGGAGGTAACGAGAACAATTCTTTCTTAGTGTTTCATATATATATTTTAGATAGATTTAACTTAGAATCAACTTGATCTTTGATGAACTATGCCTAGTTAAATGCTATATAGCACAACAGTCAGTGTTTGTTTAAAGTGAATGAATGTTTGCTTAGGGAATTTTTTTTCAGGTTGAGGTAATCCTGTTTTGTTTTAAATGTAGACCTATTAGGGCATTTAAAACAGGTCTTCTGTTTGTCAACAGCTAATAACACCACTTAGAATGTATGTGAAGTATATGTAAAATAATAGAATAGTGAACAGTAAGCATACACGTGAAGGACAAATTAAAGCAAATAAACTTGAATGCTTTGTATGTTTACTTCCTAATTGAGTAGGATTATAAAATGAATAATACAAGAATTTTCACTAAAAATATTAATACTATTTTAGGAAAATTAAAATAAATTCAAGTTACTTGTAAATACGGCCTAAAACTTAGGAGTTGAATCATATATAAAGGTTATGATGATGGGCCTCCCCGGTGGCACAGCGGTTGAGCGCTGGGCTGCGAAGCTGCCCGCAGCCTCTGCAGCGCCGGTTCGATCCCCGGCCACTGGAGGAGGGTCCCACATGGCATGCAGACCTCTCCTGCCACCCGCTGCTCCCCTCAGCAGTGTACTTCGGTCCTTCTGCCTGCTCTGCTCCCCGCTCTGGCTCTGGTGAATTCTCTCACCCTCCCGCGATTCTGACTGTACCCAGTGCTTGTATAAATAAATAAATAAATAAATAAATAAATAGATAAATAAATAAATAAATCCTTAAAAAAAAAAAGAAAAATCTTTAAAAAAAAATAAATAAAGGTTATGATGGCATTATGTTGAATTAGGGGTGGTGATCTGCATGGTATTGTGATGTTATATTAAATACAACTTTATTTACACTGTATTAATTGCCTGGAAGAAGACATGCAGGAAAATCCACAAAGGATACAAAATTTGGACGATAATTAGAACAGAATTGAAAATAGCTAGAGTGATGGGGCATGCTTTGGTAGATAAATACAATAACGTTTCCTTCAAAAACTTAATTCTCTTGAGGAAAAAATGAAATAGATGTCTTTAAAATATTTTGTTTCTGATTTGGCATTTACCAATCCAAGTAAAAATTTATTGCCCCAGCTAAGATTCTTTTTATGTTGCAATTCTTTGTATTTATTCAGGAGATGAGTAAACCAAAATCTCTTAATAATTTGTAAAACCTAGGTATATGATTTCATAGGACATAGCCATCCAGTTGTAGTAGGGAAGAGTTTTAAGATTGAGAGAAATTCTGTAACAGGAAATTTGTAGTTCACTTTTATTAGGGGAATGATAGCTCTAGAAAATGTTCCTAGCAGTGCCCAAGCCACTAATTAGATATTTTCATTTTTTTTTAAAGTTATTTAAGAAAAATTTTAAGTTTCATTCATTTGTCAATAATGCCTACCCTGAATAATAAATTAATGACACCCTACCTAGATATTACCTCTCAGATATTCCAGAAGTTTTTGCTCCTAACAAAAGAAAAACAAATCTAAAATTAACTGATTTTCACTTTATCATTAAAATAAAATATATTTTGTGAAAAGTTTTTTCTATCTACATAAGACTTAGAAACCATTAAGATAAGATTGATTGACTTGATTATATAAACATTATAAAACAAAATTTCTCTAGGGAAACACAGCAAAAAAGGAGAAAGGAAGAAAAATCAAGGTACAAAGAAAAAAATGACATTGAGAAAAGTGTTTACCAACTACATGACAGATAAAGGATACAAATCTAGAATATACAAAGAGCTCTTATAAAGTAATGAGATAAGCAATCTAACATGAAAATAGGTAAGAATGTAAATAGGAAATTTACACAGAACACAAGAAGTAGGATTCAATGACATATGAAATATTAATAACAACAACACTAACTTTGTTCTAGGTAGAACTGTAAGAACTTTACAAATATTGACCCATTTAATTCTCCCAAATGCTGTTACCTTGTTTTACTGGTTAGGAAACTGACACACCAAGAATTTAACTTTGAATCAGCAGAACCAGCATTTAGATTCAGACAGTCTGGCTCCATACTCTTAATGACTATATCTCAGTAATAATTACAGAAATGTAAACATGCATTAGCCATGATATTATTTTGGTCATCTATAAATATTGGCATAGATGTAAACTAGATCACTAGGAAGGAATAGTAATTATCTTGTTCATTGCCCACCACTTGCCACATTATAAGCTTATGGTAAATATTGGATGGATAGATAAATGGCTGGATGGATAGATGGTTGGATAGATTAGAGGGATACATAGGGAGAATATGGTATAGTGCAAAGAGTCTAAGACTTCAGACAGGAAGGTTTCAGCATGAAATGACCCTAATTGCCTTGTTTTATATGGTTCTTCTTCCCTTTCTCTAGTCATAGTTTTTTTTTTTTTTAAAGATTAATTTTTTTTATTCATTTATTTATACAAGCACTGGGTACAATCAGAAGCACAGGAGGGTGAGAGAATTCACCAGAGCCAGAGCAGGGAGCAGAACAGGCAGGAGGACCGAAGTACACTGCTGAGGGGAGCAGTGGGCGGCAGGAGAGGTCTGCGCGCCATGTGGAACCCTCCTCCGGTGGCCGGGGAGCAGCTGGGGCTCGAACCGGCACTGCAGAGGCTACGGGCAGCTCAACCGCTGCGCCACCGGGGAGGCCCCTCTCTAGTCATAGTTTTTATTATTTCACCTTTTATCACCATGCCTACATGTAGTGCTAGTTTTTCCCTTTCTAATCTGTTATCCTAAAACACAAGAAACAAAATTTGTAGAATTATGTTTACAGAGTAACAACTCTGAATGATTTGAAGATCTGCAAATCATGCATATAACCTTTTTTACCTTTATTTTGGCTTTTTTGAGGCTCCCCTTTTTAATTATTTTCTTAACTAGTAATTCTGTTTCAGTTGAATAAATGTGCATGCTACCTACATTTCAGATAATAGATATGCCTGCAGTTTTGAAATATATTTAATAAAGATATGCCTAATCTCTTGATTTCGTTCATGTTTACCTCAGTATTTGCATTAGAAGCATGGTTCTGGTGGAAAAATAACTTTTATTGAAAATTCATCCTTCTACTAAGGAAGGTTGTTAGGATATGAACTCTTTTTTTTTTTTAAGATTAGTTTATTTATACAAGAACTGGGGTACAGTTCAGATGCGGGGGAGGGTGAGAGGATTCACCAGCGACAGAGCGGGGAACAGAACAGACAGACTGAGGAAATACACTGCTGAGGGGAGCGGCGGATGTGACAGGAGAGGCCTGCTGCGCCATGTGGGACCCTCGCGGGCTGGCCGGGATCGAACTGGTGCTGCTGAGGCTGTGGACAGCTTCACGGAGCTGCGCTCAACTGCCTGCACCACCAGGGGAGGCCCAGGATATGAACTCTTAAAAGTAAATTGTAAGGGCCTCCCTGGTGGCACAAGGGATTAAGACACAACCTATGAAGCAGTCCACAGTCACTGCAGCATGAGTTCAATCCCTGGCCAGGGAGCTATCCACATGGCACAGCAGACCTCTCCTGACTTGCCTGCTGCTCAGCAGTGTATTTCAGTCAATGTGCCTGTTCTGTTCCCCATTCTGTCTCTGGTGAATCCCCTTACAACCCACACCTCTGGCCTATACCCCAGTTCTTGTATGAATAAATAAATCAATCTTTTTTAAAAAATTGTAAGCCTCCAAGTTTGTTGCTCAGTAATTTTTCTTTCACCCTTTTCTCCAAAATCTTGAAACTAGAAACTTTGTGTAATTAAATATAGTTGACTCCACTTTAGCTTTACTCACATTATCAGCATGAATAGGTACTCTTTCTACTTGCTTTTATTTTTATTATTATTATTTTTTTTAGATTTATTTGTTGTATGCATACAAGAGCTGGGGTACAGGCCAGAGGTGTGGGGGGTGAGAGGATTCACCAAAGACAGAGTGGAGAACAGAACAGGCAGATTGACCAAAGTACACTGCCTAGGGGAGCAGCGGGCGAGACAGGAGAAGTCTGCTGCGCCATGTGGGTTGCTCCCTGGCTGGCCCTTTCTACTTGTTTTTAAATGTGGCTTCATTTTTGTGTATTTTGTTCTTATGTTTTACCTATTTTGTGTCTTCTGACTTATATTTTATGTTTCACAGGACCAAAGATCCTGTCTTTTGTTTCTTTTGCTATTTCATTATAATGAATTTACATACTAGCATTTAAGTATTTTAGTTTGACTGAGTTAGACTTGTAGTTTGTATTATGAGCCATATCGGCTATTTTCTTTTTGAATAGTTTAAGTATCTTTTTCATGTTCTTGTTTTCTATTTCCCAATCTGAGAAAAGAGAACCAGAGATTTTGGGTTTATAAATTTTCCCTATAAATGTCAAAGGAATGATTTTATTTCCTAAAATGGGTTTAGAATGATAGCACATTTACCTGAGAAAATAATATAGTTGCTTTTTTCTGTATACATTTTTTTTTAAAAGATTTTATTTATTTATTTATGCAAGCACTGGGTACAGTCAGAAGCACAGGAGGGTGAGAGAATTCACCAGAGCCAGAGTGGGGAGCAGAACAGGCAGAAGGAC